>NC_142811.1:33510039-33810039 GCF_049724085.1 Artemia sp. Qi Xiang Cuo
GTTTTTGCTCATTGGCTTTTAATAAGTTTTAAAAGCCGTCATTTAGAAGCTTAGAATCAGTCTCTATGTTTAAATTGGCTTTAAACTGGTTTCGTAGTTTTAAGACCCATTTACAAATACGTTATAATATGAAATTTGTCAAATTGGAATGCCGAAACTTTGCAGCCAGTTGTAATTTTCTTTGAACTGACCTTTCAAGCAAACCATTTTATCTTATTAATCCTTACTCGGCTTCCAAGTTTTTAAAGCCTTTATCTTAAAATACGTTTTACTCCTCAGTTTTTTATACATTTATGGGCTAAGGCTTTTTTTAGCCTATAGAAGTTCAGTAGGTTTCAAGCTAATAGAAGCTTTTTGGCTTTTAATTTACTTCCAAGTTTTTGATAGCCAATTCAAAATCTAATCAGCTCTTCAGCTAATTAATATACATTTGCTTATTTTAGTTTGTTGGTTTCTAGGTTTATAAAATCCATCCGTTTACTATACTTTGAGTATAAAATCGCAAGTATACTCTAAGATTGACTTCGACGGATCAGCTTCTATGAGTTGGTGGCAATTTTATAGCTGATAGAGGTCTATTGGCCTTTTTTGTGTGCTACTACTAAGAGTTCGTCGTTAGATTAAATCCGCCTGAGATCAAGACAGCTGGACATGATCCTCTACCTCAGTCTGATCAAAATTCACTCTTTACTCCCTTCTACGAAGTTCCAATTTCCTTTAAATTCTTCCCTATGACCGATTCCCACCCTATTAGAGGATATCCAGCTTTTCCCTGATCGATTGCGATAAAGCACGTTTTTTAAATACAATCATCTGTATTACATGAACCAAACCTTTTCATTCTTCTTTCTATATAGCCCCAGAAAGTGATGAACTACTTTATTATTTTAAGAACTTAGAGACCAATAAACTAAATTATTATCTTTAAATTAGCTACTATGATTCTTGTCAAATGTTTTTTTATAAATTAGGAAGCCAGGTACATTTCCAGTGGTTAAAAATTTAAAGACAAAAGAATTCCATCCAACGGCGTGTAAAAACTTAATAGTCACGTATTAGCTTTTAAAAACTTAGAAACTAGTTAAAAGTCAAGAAACTTTTATAAAACTTTTTTAGTCCGTTTTAAGAACTGAGATGTGAATTATGACGAATCTTCTAAGCATCATTTTGGGCTTTGAAAAACTCAAAAGTGAAGCGCATTTTCGAATTGCTTTTAAAATTTAGAAGCCAATAAACTTCTATTGGGTTTTAAATACCTAAAATAATTTAGAAGCCAGTTTTGAAAGCTAAAGGTGGATTAAAGCTTAAAAGTATGAATTAAAAAAGTAAAATAAATTGAATATCCCGTTTTGTTATTTCCATTGGGAAAAAAATGTCCCTACCCATCAAATTATGAAAAATACAATTTGTCCCACTTCCCTAACATTTTTGTAAATCGGTGCCACTAGACCCCGAAGCCGCACCGAAATGCGGGGGCGCGCCGCCGAAAAAAAACGGCGGCACGCCGCCCAGTGTGGAGCCGCGCGCGGACGCCGCCGCGGATTCTATAGGTGGCGGCGGCACTAATACGCCGCCGTTTTTTTTTCTCTTTTTTGGTTATCAATATCGACCACTGGGCGTCAACCCTCATCCCGGCTAATCTGTTTCTTAAAAAAATAAATACTGTCATCTTGGGTTCGCCATATATATCAGTTCATAGGAAGGAGAAGAAGAAATTTTTCTTGAAACAAAAATTGGCAACACCTTTCAGATAGCACAGTCAAATCTGCAAAAGTCACTTTTCCAGTTTGAAAAATTCTCTCAACATTCAGATTTACCCATTGCACCCACCAAGTCAAAAATAATCCAATTTCGCCGGAAGCGAAACCATGTTAATGCAAAACTAACTCTAAATAAAACAACTATTCCAGAAGATAATAATATTAATTACCTAGGTCTCAGGCTTGACCAAAAACTTAATTTCCACCTCCACATTTCAAACACAATAAAAAAAAGTTATAGAAAAGCAAATATACTAAAAAGACTTCTTTCCCCACCCTGGGATTGTAAGGAGAAAACCTTACTCCAGTTTTATAAATCACATATAAGACCCCATATTGACTATGGGCTCATTGTCTATGGTGCATGTGCAAAGACCCAGATGCAAAAAATTGAAACAAAACAAAATGATATAATAAGTCTCATATTTGGTCTTAGGAAATTCACAAGCACCACTTTTCTGCTTGAGAGTGGATTAACAACAATAAGGGAGAGACGTAGCTTTCTCTTGATAAAACATCTTACAAAAATTGAATCAAATAGCTCACACACATTACATAATTGGTTAAGAAATCCAGCCATGTATAGAGGTATTGCAGATGAGTATGCCAATATTCACGAGAAGTTCCCTGTACCAGCAAAGTATATTGCACCTACTTTCCCCCAATCCCCTCCATGGAATTGGTCATTTCCCATAATAAATACTGAATTTTCAAAATGGAATAAAGATTTAACCCTAATTGCTTTTGTCCAGAAAAAATTTGCAGAACTTAATACAATTACTTATAAAAATCACTTCCAAATATTTGTTGATGGGTCAAAAATGAATGAGAAGGTTGCAAGTGGTGTTTTCCTTCCTCACCTGAAAATTGCAATGGGCGAGAGATTATTTAATAATTTATCTATAATGTCTGCTGAGTTAAATGCCATAATCATGACATTAGAACACCTTAAGCGAAACCAATCTTTGATTGAAAATTCGAATAATATTATCATCTATTCCGACTCTTTATCAAGCCTTGAGTTGCTGGCCTCAGCTCCTCAATATAAGTTGGACATCGACACTTATCATTGTCACAGTATTATTGATAATCTTGCTTCAAGTGGCATAAAAACTTTTTTTATGTACATTCCTAGCCACTCTGGCATAAGTGGTAATCGTCAGGTTGATGAAATAGTAAAAAATGCTATAAATATTGACCAGCCAAGTGGGAGACCAATCCTAATTAGAGACATTTACTGATGGAGGCTATCAGATATTAATTTTAATAAGATTAATCCTATCCTTTCCCCCTTTCCCAATAAGTATCTTTCTAAAATTTATCATAGAATTCGTTCTGGAACAAATGGACTAAATTTCCTTGCATTCTCATATAAGATTTCTAATTCAAGTGGTTCAATTCCCCTGTCCCCTCTTTGCAGGCATTGTAATATGAATAATGAAACAATTGACCATTACCTATTTGAATGTAATATGCTGACGTCTGCACAACATACCTTGCTTTCTAAACTGTTAAAATACTTTAAACACCACAAAATCCCACTATCAGCCAAGAACCTAACCAACTATACCTGCAAACAGAGCATAGAAATCGACATCTATCATCTTATATTTGAACTCCTAGAGTCGAAAGATCTGCTGAAAGATATCTGAATATATATAATAAATATGAGGCAATCAAGCCAGTAGCTCTGTAGCCCACAGAGTGAAGGAAAAGGGCTAAATAATTTTACTGAAAAGCCCGCCTGCTGTTAAATAGAAAAAGAAGAAGAGAAGATTCTACCTTCCACTTTAAAATTCTGTTCATTTTTCTTTCTGATTTTTCGGATGAAAAGAGGTAGGTAAAAGAGCATGAGGCAATTCAGGATGTTATCATAGGCAGCGCAATCGAGCTGTCTAAGTAAAAAACAATGTTGGCACAATGTTTTTTTTTTTTTTATTTGTTTTCCATACCAGGGCAATTCGTATCGAAGGAGTTGTCGTAGAAACTTCAAAAAGGGCTCATTCAATTAGAGATTGGAGTGGCTTGTGCCCTTTTTAATATTGAAAAATGATTAGAAGACAACTAACACCCCTTCCACGCCCACCATTTCCCCAAACACATACAATCAAAATTTTGAGATAGCCATTTTATTTAACGTAGTTGAAAGTTCTGGAAATTAGGTCTTAGAGGATGACAACCACCCTCACAGCCCTTAGGGTAAGGGTTGTAATTTATGCCCTGGGGGTATATACGGTGTTTATAGAAAGTGTTGTCGTAGAAACTCAAAAAGGGATCATTAGTTTGGAAATCGAAAAGCCTAGTGCCCTTTTTAATAATTGAAAGTGATTGGAAGGCTTGACATTTTTTAGCAAAAATCAATGTGTGTAAGATGTATCATTTTTTTGTTGTTGTTGTTGTTTAGACCAGGACTTTTTATATCAAAGAAGTGGTTGCAAGATTTTCAAAAAGGGTTTATTTACCTTGAAGTAGAAAGAGCTAATGCACTTTTTAATAGTCTAAATCGGTAGATGGGAAACTAATCCTCCAACCAAGGCACCCTTCCCCTTTGCCTTTATGTTTAAAAACTAAATTTTTCCTTAACATTAAATAAAAATTCACTTTGTTTATGCTAATTCCCAATAAGGCATCTCAGCAGTATCCAAAGAACGACTGAGGTTATTATGTCCAAACTTTCAGAGCTTCTTCTGCTCTTAAAATTTGACCAAATCAAAATAGCGTAAGTGTATCCAAGCTATCAAAGAAAGTAAAGAAATTTTTTTGCGTCAAGTTTTCCATTTCAGCTCAACTAGAGGAGGTATGAAACAAAATTAAACACTACTATTTGTGTCCAGATTTTTATAAGGGTCCATGCTGTTAAATTTTGCTGAAAATTGTTTTCCAACATACAAATAGCAGGCCAAACTATAAATTCTTAAAAAAACGAAAAGATTTAAAGTATGATTGTCTTTTTCCCTGAAAAGACAATGTCAATATAAAACGAACAGAAATTAATTAAAAAAACTGTTTCCAAAAAATAAGTTTTTTCAAAGAAAAGTAAAAAATTCCATTAAACCAAAAATGAGCAAAATTAAAGTCAAATAATCTACCAAGCTTGAAACTACCACAAATCAGCTTCGATAAATAAATGAAACCCAAAACGAACAGAAATTACAATAAATAACCGATTTAAACTCAAAACCAGCAAAAATTGCCATGAGTTGGGCTCAAAACCACTATACCTTCCCAAGGCCAGTACATAATTTGTACTTTACTGACAAAAATACAAATGAATATGCATTGTCAGTTTAATATACATATACTGATATTTAGTAATCAAAATGTTAATATTTGATTTATTAAAGTTATAAAAATAAAAACATTTATATTTTTTCAGTAAAGTTAAAATTATGTTCTGGCCTTGGGAAGGCATAGGGGTTTTGAGCCCAGCTTATGTTAATTTCTGCTCGTTTTGAGTTTGACTCAGTTATTTATTGTTATTTTTGTTCGTTTTGGGTTTCATTTATTTATCGATGCTGATTTGCGGTAGTTTCTCGCTTGGTAGATTATCTAGAGCTAGAATAGAAATATATCTGTAGAAATGAATTATATTTTTTTGCACAGTCAGCAGAGCACACTGAAGTTGAAGGCGCCCTAAACTTTGACTTAAAACGTCATATATCGACCACTTCTTTCAGAATAGAATTTCGGAGGTTCATTCCGTGTTGATAAGAAAAGAGGGTAAAGGTGCAGTTTGGTTCCTCCTGTAGTGTACTGCGCAGGAGCCCTATGGTGAAGGTGGAGGTTTGTTCTCCCTTATAAAACAACTTATTTCAGCAGATACAAAGAAGAAGCCCATTTGCGGCATTCTGTGGGACCCCAAGGTCCTGTACTAGTATCAGATCCCGCGAGTGGCAGTTTACGCTCGTCAAGTTCTGGCTGTACCGGTCACATGTGCCCCAGCTAAAGGCTTTTTAGCACGACAGGACTGATAGTGAGTGCAAAAATATCAATGGCTCCAGGCAGAGTGAACAAACTGACTTTTGTTACTTCAGTTGTAACTGAAGTGATTTAACCACTGATTTATAATTGTTGGTGCTTTTAAGCCATGGTTTCGGACTTGTATACCGTGTTTTTTCGATTTTGTTATTTGTTTTTTTTTCACTTCTTTTTCGTATGCATTTGATGAACAGGGGAAGTTTGAACTTCAAACTATGAAAGTTATACACACATTAGCCCAAATCATTAACAAGAAGGAAATGACTAAACACGGGATTTTATAGGAACAATGCGATGTGAAACATAAACACAACATAGGTTTCCCTGGGTCTAGTGGCTAAAAATGAGAATGCTACTTGGTCTGATGGACGGTGAACATAAGCACTTTCCGCACGGCCCAAAAAATTCCTGTTTTGTCATATTGTTCTTGTATGTTTTTAGCCAACCATTTAAAAATCCTTACTAAAATCGAGGTTGAACGTGCTTGGTGAAGTGGAATTTTTATTATTATTTTTAATTAGAAAAATCGGCACGCCGGGGCGCCCCACCGGTCGAATATCGGGGGCGCATCGCCCACAAAATTGCGGCGCGCATAGGGGCACGCCGCCGCCGATACTGAATCACACATTCGCCGCCGTCATTTCGGCGTGGCGCGGCTTCGGGGACTAGGTGCCACCTAACAAACTAGCGTCCTGGGAAAACTGCGCAAGTTCTGCCGAATACAAGTACAATTGGGTAAGCAAAGCAAGTAGGCTAATAATTAAGTGGTTGCCATAGAAGAAAAGGATGAAAAATGCTCTTTTTAAAAAACATCTCAGGCTTGGAAATTTCCTCAAGACGATCAATTTTTGGATGGTTGAATGTTGTATTTAACAAGTAACATAATGCTAGTTTAATTGAAAAATAATGTAGCACCTAGGCCTAGACTGCTTTGGGTAAGTTCATTGTTTTTTTTTTATATTAATTTGCAAGATGAAAGATAAACATGCCAATTGATGTGCCTGCCTATGGTAGTTCAACTTCAAAATATGGGTATAAGCCTAGGGTTTCAGCAGTACATAAGGAAACAAGTATAGAAAACAATTTGGTAAATATCTACCAAATCATATCAGCCTATTGAGTTAGGACTAAAGTGAATACAGCATTTGATGCCTTTTTTTTATGCTGATTGCAAATATAATAAGCATTTCTATTGGAAATGAATTTCAGCCCCCCTATATATGCCAATTCAGGGTTAGGTTAGGTATATATAGGGGGGGGGGGCTGAAATTCATTTCCCATAGAAATGCTTATTGTATTCATAATCAGCATAAAAAAAGGCATTGAATGGAGTATTCACTTTATTCCTAACTCAATAATATAATTTGTTAGATATTTACCAAAGAAAGAAGTGAAGATAGAGGTTCACTCCCTGTAAAAATATGTTAACAAGGATTATTCTGCATATTACAAAGTAAGAATTGTTGGTAAATATCTACTAAATTATATAATTGGCTTACCCGTAAAGTTAATATACCACTTGATGCCTTTTTTTTGCTGTTTACAAATATAATAATAATTTCTATCGGAAATTATTTTCAGCCCCCCCCCCCCCTATATATGCCAATTCAGGGTATATATTTCTAGACTGGGGGGGCAAATTTTATTTCTGATGTAAATTGGAGGTCAGTTTAAACTTTACCCCCCCCCCCCCCCCTAATGTAGAAATATATACCCTGAATTGGCATATATAAGGGGGGGGGCTGAAATTCATTTCCAATAGAAATGCTTATTGTATTCGTAATCAGCATAAAAAAAGGCCATTTTGTAGATGGCACCACATCTAGTCCATTTAGCCAATTTTTCAAAATTGATCAAACATTATTGGGAAAATTATGAGTTTCTTAGAAAAACAAGGAAAGAAGTGAAGATAAAGGTTCTTCCCCTGCAAAATATGTTAACTAGGATCATTCTGCATATTATGAAGTGAGAATTGAATCCTTAACATGTTTTTTTATGTACTGCTGGAACCCTAGGCTTAGACCAAAATATGATATCAGTGTGCAGTTAGAGCTGTTGAGATGGAAACACTACAAGACTAGAAGTTTCCTGAGAAGGAAACATAAGACACATCTTAGTATAGAGTAAAGGCACTGATGCTTTGACAGTGCAATTTTGGAACCACTGTCAAAATTGTCCTTGAAAACAGGATAACTCTGCTTAGTTGTGACTTGGAACACCATCTCTTGAAGCCATCATTATATTTTGGCATTGCAAAACATGGACACTATATCCAACACACTGAGATAAGAAAAGAATATTCAATTCAATCAGTTTCCTGTTTTCAACACAAAATGAGCTCCCAGAAATTTTTTAACTATTTAATGTTCAAACTGTCATTACTTGGTTATTTTTTTAGCAAAAAAGCTTGGATCAGCACCAATGCATCAAGATACATCTGATCTTCTCTAAAATGTAGCCAGCTTGGCTTTTTCTTGATTAATTAAAAAACTTTCTACAAAATAAGTTTTTAAAACAAAAGTAAAGAACTCCATTAAACCAAAAATAAACAAAAATAGAGTCAAACAATCTACCAAGCATACGACTACCACAAATCAGTATCAATAAATAAATGAAACCCAAAATAAACAGAAATTAAAATACATAACAGAGTCAAACTTAAAACGAGCAGAAATTAATGTGAGTAGGGTTGTAAATTCCATGCTTTCTAAAAGCCAGAATATAATTTGTGCTTTACTGAAAAAATTCAAATGAAATTACGGAAAAAAATGTGCATCATCAGTTTAATATACAGATGATGACTTATTAAAAGAACTATCTCTAGCTGGCATCCTAAAGTATTTATGAAGCTCTACAAGGCACTGGTTCATCCACGCCTTGAGATTGGAATGTCCCTGGCATCCCCCTATTTTAAGAAGGACAGGGAAATACTAGAAAAAGTACAGAGAAGAGCAACTAAGATGGATGATGGCCTCAAACAAGTGCCATACAAAGAGTGTTTGCATCATCTGAAGCTCCCTACTCTCACATACTGGAGGAAGCAAGGCAACATGATTCTAGCCCACAAAGTCATTTCAAAAAAATACTCTTCCTGGTCTCCTTGCTCCCCCAGAACGCCTTGTGACAAGAGGACATTCAATGAAAATTTTCAAGAAGCACTCTTCTATCCAAGAGAGAAGCCATTTCTTCAGCCAACAAATAACCAACTTGTGGAATCAGCTCTCTGAAGATACAGTGTCTGCAGACTCAACAATTGCCTTCAAGCGAAGACTTGATAAAGATTGGCAACAACAGGAGTTCCTCTACAACTGGGAAGCTGCTGAGTCTGCAACCCAAATGTAGCAAGCGAATCATGACAAACAAAAAAAAACATTAGATGTCATCACAGAGCATTACAAGGATGGAAAATCCTTAAATTTGCTCCAAGCTGTGATTTAAGGTAATTTAAGGTAATGATGATATTTATTCCTTAAAATCTTAATTAATTTTTGATTTCTCAAAATTATAAAAGTTAAAACATTTAAAAGAATTTTTTCAGTAAAGTAAAAATTATATTCTGGCTTTTAGACAGCATAAGACTTACAAGCCTTGTTCTGAGGGCTATGGGGGGAGGGTTGTCATCCTCAAAGACATAATTTCTAGATCTTTCAACTATGTTGAACAAAAAGGCCATATCAAAATGTTGATTGGAAATGTTTGGGGAAATTATGGGCATGGGGGGGCCTTTTCCTCTGATTACTTTTGACTATTAAAAAGGGCAATAGCCTTCTCAATTCCCAATTGAATGAGCCCTTTTTGAAGTTTTTACAACAATGGTTTCTATAAAAACTTTATATGCCCCCAGGGCATAACACAACCTTAGACCTGAGGAGTCTGGGGGGGGGGGTGTTGTTGTCATACTCAAAGACATAATTTTGAGGCCCTTCAACTACATTCAACAAAATGACTATATCAAAATGTTGATTGGAAGTGTTTGGGGAAATAATGGGCATGGGGGTGGGGGGGATTTGCCCTCCAATCTCAAAATTTGATTGTATGTGTTTGGGAAAATGGGGGGGGGGGGGTGAGAGGGTGTTTAGTTGCCCTCCAATCACTTTTGACTATTAAAAAGGGCAATAGCCCTTTCAATTTCCAATTGAATGAGCCCTTTTTGAAGTTTCTACAACAAATCATTCTATAGAAACCTTATATGCCCCCAGGGCATGGCTTACAACCCTTGCCCTGAGGGTTGTAAGGGGTTGTCATCCTCAAAGACCTAATTTCCAGAACTTTAAACTATATTGAACAAAATGGATATCTCAAAATTTTGATTGGATGTGTTTGGGGAAATGGTAGGCATGCAAGGGGGGATAGTTGCTCTTCAATCACTTTCAACTATTAAAAAGGGTACTAGTCCTTTCAATTTCCAATAGAATGAGCCCTTTTTGAAGATTCTACAACAATGCTTTCTATAAAAACATTATGTGCCCCCAGGGCATAACTTACAACCCTTACCCTGGGGGCTGTGGGGGGATGTCATACTCAAAGACCTAATTTCCAGAACTTTTAACTACATTGAAAAAAATGGCTATCTCAAGATTTTGATTGGATGTGTTTGGGTAAATGGTGGGCATAAGAGGGGTTTTCCAATCACTTTCTACTTTTACTTTCAACTATTAAAAAGGGCACTAGGACTTTCAATTTCCAATGGTAGGAGCCCTTTTTGAAATTTCTACAACAACACATTCTATAGAAACCTTATATGCCCCCAGGGCATGGCTTACAACTCTTGCCTTGAGGGCTGTGGGGGGGGGTTGTCATTCCCAAAGACCTAATTTCGAGATTTTTCAACTACATTGAACAAAACGGCTATCTAAAAATTTTGATTGGATGTGTTTGGGGAAATGGTGGGTGTAAGAGGGGGGTTAGTTCCCCTCCAATTACTTTGGACTATTAAAAAGGGCATTAGCTCTTTCAATTTCCATTTGAATGAGCCCTTTTTGAAGTTTCTACAACAATACTATATATAAAAACCTTATATGCCCTGAGGGCATAACTTACAGCCATTGCCCTGAGGGGTGTGGGGGGTTTGTCATCCTCAAAGCCATAATTCCTAGAGCCATTTTGTTCAACTATGTTGAACAAAATGGCTATCTCAAAATTGTGACTGGATGTGTTTTGGGAAATGGTAGGTGTGAGAAGGGGGTTAGTTGCTCTCCAATTGCTGTGGACTATTAAAAAGGGTGCTAACCTTTCAATTTCCAATCAAATGAGCTCTTTTTGAAGTTTCTACTACAAAACTTTCTGTAAAAACCTTATATGTCCCAAGGGCATAACTTACAACCTTTGGCCTTAGGGCTCTGAGGGGGTTATCATCATCAAAGAACTAATTTCCAGGGGTTTCAATTATGTTGAACAAAATGGATATCTCAAAATTTTGATTGTGTGTGTTTGAGGAAATGGTGGGCATGAGAGGGGGGTTAGTTGCTCTCCAATCACTTTTGACTATTAAAAAGGGTGCTAGCCCTTTCAATTTCCAATCAAATGAGCCCTTTTTGAAGTTTCTACTATAAAAATTTCTATACAAACCTTATATACCCCCAGGGCATAACTTACAACCCTTGCCCTTAGGGCTCTGATCATCATCAAAGACCTAATTTCCAGAGCTTTCAATTACATTGAACAAAATGGATATCTCAAAATTTTGATTGCATGTGTTTGGGGAAATGGTGGGCATGTTTACAAAAACTTAAGCAAGAAAAACGGGTTTTAATTTTTATAAAGCAGTGAATACAATAAAATAAACACTTAATTAAACAAAAATACTCTGAATATTTCGGCCCCATGTCCAGGGGCCTTTCTCAACAGAAAAAAAAGAAAAGAAAAAAATGAAACAAAAAATATTCTTTTTAAAAACCTTAACTTGTATCAAAATAAAAACATACTAAACACATAAAGAGAAAAAAAAAGCAAAAAAAATATATATATAAATAAATAAGAAACAAAATACTGTGAGGAGGAGTTGTTTGAATCAATATAGACATTCGATTTTGTTTATATGCCAGTGAATGGAAGTGTTTATTTAGTATGTGTTTATTTAATTTTGTTTCCTATTTATTTATATTTTTTCTTTTGTTGCTTTTTTTCTCTTTATGTGTTTAGTATGTTTTTATTTTGATGTAAGTTAAGGTTTTTAAAAAGAACATTTTTTGTTTCATTTTTTTTTCTTTTTTTCTGTCAAGAAAGGCTCCCGGACGTGGCGCCGAAATATTCAGAGTATTTCTGTTTAATTAAGTGTTTATTTTCTTGTATTCACTGCTTTATCAAAATTAAAACCCGTTTTTCTTGCTTAATTTTTCGTAAATGGAAAAGCAGTGTGGTCTAAGAAATTATTTGAGAGAGGGGTTAGTTGCCTTCCAATCACTCAACTATTAAAAAGGACACTAACCCTTTCAATTCCCAATCAAATGAGCTCTTCTTGAAGTTTCTACTGCAAAACTTTCTGTAAAAACCTTATATGTCCCCAGGGCATAACTTACAACCCTTGCCCTTAGGGCTCTGAGAGGGTTGTCATCATCAAAGACCTAATTTCCAGGGCTTTCAATTACATTGAACAAAATGGATATCTCAAAATTTTGATTGCATGTGTTTAGGGAAATGGCGGGCATGAGAGGGGGGTTAGTTGCTTTCCAATCACTTTTGACTATCAAAAAGGGTGCTAGCCGTTTCAATTTCCAATCGAACGAGTCCTTTTTGAAGTTTCCACTACAAAATTTTCTGTAAAAACCTTCTATACCCCCAGGGCATAACTTACAACCCTTGCCCTTATTGCTCTGAGGGGGTTATCATCATCAAAGACCTAATTTCCAGAGCTTTTAATTACATTGAACAAAATGGACATCTCAAAATTTTGATTACATGTGTTTGGGGAAATGGTGGGTGTGAGAGGGGGGTTAGTTGCCTTCCAATCACGCAACTATTAAAAAGGACACTAGCCCTTTCAATTCCCAATCAAATGAGCCCTTTTTGAAGTTTTTACGACAATGCTTTCTATAAAAACCTTATATGCCCCTTAGGCATAACTTTCAACCCTTGCCCTGAGGGCTGTTGGGGGTTGCCATCCTCAAAGACCTAATTTCCAGAAATTTCAGCTATGTTGAACAAAATTTTGATGGGATGTGTTTTGGGAGTGATGGGCCTGAGAGGGGGGTTAGTTGCCCTCCAATCATTTTTGACTATTAAAAAGGGCCCTAGCCCTTTGAATTTCGAATTAAATGGGTCCTTTTTGAAGTTTCTACAACAATGCTTTTCATAAAAACCTTATATGTCCCCAGGGTATAAATTACAACCCTTGCCCTGAGGGCTGTGAGGGGAGTGTCCTCCTAAAAATATAATTTCCAGATCTTTCAACTATGTTGAACAAAATGGCTATATCAAAATTTGGATTTGATGTGTTTGTGGAAATGGTTGGCATGGAAGGGGTGTTAGTTGCCTTTCAATCACCTTCGACTGTTAAAGGGCACAAGCTCTTCCAATTTCCAATTGAATAAGCCCTTTTCAAAGTTTCTACAGCCACTCCTTTGATACAAAGTGCCCTGGTCTAAAACAAACCAAGAAAACAAAAAAAAAAAAAAATACATTGTACCAACATCGTTTTTTTACGTAGGCAGCATTATTGTGCTGCCTATGATAAAATCAAATTAAAATGGCAGCTAATATTATATTGACAAAACTGTTCCAAGTGTTGAAAATCTTTGTCTGATGTAATGGAATACAAGGCTGACTTAAAATTTTTCTTTAGCCAAATACAAATGTAGATATTGGCTTCTATCATGAGATTCATTTCTTTTGAGAATGTCTTATAGTAACCTTGTCAAAATTTTCGACAGACAGCAACAGGCCCTGTCAAATTATAGGTGACTTTGTCAAAACTTCACTGAACCGGGAGAACAGATAAGAAACAACTGGTGTCGAAATCCAAGGGTCCTCTGACAAAAACAGTTGTCAAATTTACAGGTACTTTCTCAACAACAAGAGATTTTGATGATTATTATTTCTAATAATATTCACATGAAAATAAACGTAAAAAAGGTTTTTATTAAATCATAGTTTTACTGATTTGACGCTAGATGCTAGATATTTCCATCATCTGAAGAAGTACCACTTGAGCCCATACCATGTTCATATTCTTAAACATTTGAGTTGGTCTATCGCAGCATCTTAATTCATTTATCACTGAATAACTTAAAAGTAGACCCTCTGTTAGTAAATTTTTATATGTTTTCTTTCAAATAGATCCCAGGTTGTAAAATAATACAAAAATTTTCTCTCTGATGCCCTCCCCACTTAGCGTAGAATTTCTTAAGAAAACTTATTAGGACCCCTCTTATATCTAGTGTTGATCAATAAAATTAGTGATAGATTCCCTCAAAGATATTAGAAAGATTTTTAGATTGATTACCTGCTTATTCTTCAAGAATCTCCCAGCAATATCAAAAGTGGCCCTAACAAAATTCTACTCATGTTTAGGACGAGGCTAAGAATTTACATACTAACATAAATTCCACTAAGTCAATTATAATAACAATTAACTTCTTGAAATTCTTGAAATCCACTCCCATTTTTTTTAGCCTATCCCACCTAAAATGCTAGTGAAACATGTTAAACTACTCAGTGTCACAAATTCCTAATGATCTTAAGTTGGACATGCATATTTCAAGGATTCTGGACTTCGAAACAAAGGACAGTCAAAACTAAAAATTTTAAGGTGGATTAAAATGGCAGACTAACTTTGAAATGGCCATATGCTGACAACATTTTCACTGTGAACAACAAGGAAATCTTTGGTGGACCATTAAAGCTGAGAGGAGCTGGGCCATTCCAGATATTGTTTGGAGATACTGTTCTTGTGGTATGTATCCGAAAAAGTTAAAAAAAAGGCATATGACCTAGGTCACAAGATTACATTCCATATGATTATCCAATTTCGTTCCTATACCTGAGACAATTTTTTCAGTTTTTTTGCTTCCACTATCTGAATTTTGTTCTATATGTTAACATATTAAACAAAGTTGAAGAGAAACAAAGAAATAAAGTAAAAATAATAGGCATGTCAAATGCACAAGTATCTACCCACAAGCATTCCCCAAGTATTTTGACATGTTTCAAATTGGGTTCTAACTAAAGTTGAAAACAGGTAACTTTTTTGTTCTGTTGAATTTGTAGGTGAAAACAGTCCAATGTCAGAAAATCGGAGCTTGGTATCCTTTTCTGATAAAACTTCAAACTTCTAATCAAACAGTAAGATTCCTAGATGTTTTTCTTTGATACTGAAACCCTTTTCAAACCAAAAGTCTTTAAGCTAGGCCTTCCAGAGTAGAAAAAGTGTTTTTTTTACAAAAATTGTCAAATCATTGTGCCTTTTCTCTATTTACTTTATGCATAATTATTGCATTCTAAAACACCAAAACAAGATTTTTCGAAGACTTGTCTTTGCTGATATTCTGCCCAAAACTGTTGGTTCCCGAAAACTGACTTTTAGCTAGATTTTCAGAAAATCCTGAAAACACCTGATTCCAATTCAAGTCAAAACAAATTTGAGAAACTTGCTTAGATTTTTATGGTGAACTTAAAACTTGCCCAAACTGCTACATTGTATGCAAGTATAAAATAAAATGACGTGCTCCCAAATAAAAATGTTGAGAGTTAATGGATTAAGAATTAAAATGCGGAATTTAAATTTTAATTTTAGACAAATTTTCAGTACTGAGTCAAAATTTTTGAATTATAGTAGTTTTGATGTAGTTATCTGTATCCCCATCTTGTAGGTATTCCTAAATATATATGTAACTTAATCCACCAATTTGTTAAAGAAATCTTTTATATTATATTTTCTTGTAACTGTTTGTAGTTTATCATTTATTGAAACTTCAGTGTGAATGAATTCAAAAGTTTTACTGTGGCTAATTGTGCAAAAACCTTTGGATGAATTAAAAATGCACACCTTCTGCAACTGTTCTCCTCCCTGCAAAGACAAAGTAAGTTCCCTTGCCTCCCTCCTACTCTCAGATCAATTCCCACTTTTTGTTCTTGAGATGTCGCAGATATGCTATTTTGTTAACATGGATGTATAGTTTCTTTCAATTTACCTCTACCCCTCATCCCAAGTAAAAAATTTCAGATCTACTTGGCCCCCAAACACCCACTGTAAATTTCACCTTGGTCTCACAGGCTGTTCCTGAGATAATGCAGATACAGTATTTTGACAATCTTGGTACATATGCTTTCTTTGAGTCTACATCATTATCTACCCAGGAAAATTTTAGTCCAACAGATGCTTCTAATGTAAAAATTTAAAACAGATTGAAGACCAAACCTTTTGACCATTTCCGTCCACCTTCTACCCCGTTTTAGAATTTGAGGTCAACTTGTCATCCTCCTCCCTCCAAAAAACAAACACTCTGAGAGTTTATAATGTGATCCCTAAAGCTGTTCCCTGAAAATTGCAGATACACTTTCCTGATCACCTGAAAATGCATGGTGTCTTTTGATTTACCTTGCTGCTTAAATATGAATTAAAAATGCTGCTTAAATATAGATCATAGGTCCCATTGATGCTTATAGTGCAATAATGTTTAGGTGGATTTGAGAACCTGCTTACTCCCCAATCAAAACAAACTTGAGGACCACTTGCCCCCCCCAGGACAGAATTTGAAGTCCCCCTGTCCCTAACTCTTTCTTCTGTTATCCTTCTTGAATGTCTCAATTCCATTTCCCAAGTTGTTTCTGAGATATTCTAGACATGCTTTATGATACACTGGAGAGGGACATCAATTGACAGAGTGGGGCAATTAACTCCCAGATTTTTTTGCCTTCCTCTCCCTAGATTTTGGAACACACTTTTTGGCATTTTGTTGAAAAAAATGAAAAAATCAACCCCATAAATCAATCTCCCATCCCACCTAGATCTTGAAACTAAATTTGTTGCATCTTCATTAAAAAATGAACAAAAACCCTTGTCCATCCCCCCCCCCCATATGTTTTTTTAATTGGCATTCCTGAGCCTGGGTGCATATAGCATATGCATTGATTTAATTAGGTACCTTTGTTGTTTCCACAGTAGGCCTATACCCTGTGAATTTCAGCCTAGCAAAAAATGTTGAACAAGTTTTAGCTGATTGGACAACCATGAGCCAATATTGATTCCTTTTCTACCAAAACCTATCTATGAACATTGGATGATTTAAATAGTGTATGACTTTTACCCTGGGGCTTTGGAGGTGATATATCCTAGAGAGATGCTTTTCAGACCTTTCACTATAAAAAATAAAATCGCGAAGAAAGGAAGAAAACAAGGACAATTAACAACCAGTGAAAAAATTAAAAAATTATGCAAATATTTCGGTCAAGACCTCTGCTTGACCGTCCTCAGTGCAGAATAAAACTGATAAAAATATATAAAAAAAACAAACCTTGAAATAAAAACACAAAACTAAAATTGGACGACCATTTGTCAGTAATGGTGAAAGGGTAACCTTTCACCGTTACTGAGAAACGGTGAGTTACCCTTTCACCGTTACTGAGAAAGGGTAGTTTTAGTTGTGTGTTTTTATTTAAGGGTTGGTTTTTTATATTTTTATCAGTTTTATTCTGCACTGAGGACAGTCAAGCAGACGTCTTGACCGAAATATATGCATAATTTTTCAGTTTTTTCACTGGCTGTTAATTGTCATCGTTTTCCTTCTTTCTTCGCGATTTTATGTTTTATCATGATTAGCCAGTGTGATATCAGAAATTATTTACGACCTTTCACTGTTTCTGAAAAAAAAATATGTCAAAATGTTGGACCAATATCATTGGGGTTAGATGGGTAGGATGAGTGTTAACAGATAAGAGCAGCAGAAGGAGGCTGGTTGCCTTTAAAAGACTGTTGGCAGTTAAAAATGGTGCTATAACTTTTCAATTGAACAAGCCTCCTCTTAAACTTCAAAGACCATTTCCTCCATACAAAGTGGAAAGAAAAAAGATTTGGCACTGTGTGCAAGGGGGGGGGGGGTATTTGCGCTAACTAGAAAAAAACTAATTTTTTTAAGGAACAGGAGGGGGACCATGGCCGAGGACATTTTTTGTGCTTTAGGTCCCTTTTGGCCCAAGAACTTGTGGCTCTTAGTTTTAAATTGATCAGAGACACAAAGGTCTTTTACCCATTTCTTGGCCCCCTACCCCCCCCCTCCCACAACAAAATGTTTTATTCTTTTAACCTAGAGAATAATTCCAGAAAGTTTTGGACCATTTATATACACAACATCCTAAAAAAAATATTTTTTCACCTGTGTGTTAACAATAGATTTGTATCCTTTTCAGCCCTAGCTCTATGTGCTGTCAGGGTCATGGCATCTACAGAAGCATGTTTATTGATTCTTTAAACTATTTTGAATAAATTGTTATCTCAAAATTTTGGTTTTAAGTCTTGGGAGGTGACATAGGGCCAGGAAGCCAAAAAGGGACAGAAGGGAGCTGGTTGCCCTTGAGTCAATTTTGATTCTTATACAGGGCATTAAAAATTTCAATGTTCAATCAAATGAGTGCCCTCCATAGTGTGTACAGCCATCCCTTCCATAAAAAGTAGTTGGGTGGAAAAAAATATATGGAAGGATATATGTGGATATATGGAACCATGCTAGAGTGTTGCCTCTGATTTTGACTAAAGTTTATGTACCCTGGGAAACGCGCGATTTTGCATCTAGTCTGCAGCCATCAATTGCACCAAAAGGTCCAGATACCAAGCCAGGAGTGTGATATTAAATATTTTTTTTCTTTGATAATTAGCTAAATTTTAGTAAAAAATAGGGGGAAAAGTTTCCTTTTTTAAAGGATTTATTAACATATTTTTTAGTCTATAAGAAAACTAAAGGCAAGTTTCAAAAAAGTAATTTGACAAATAGATAAAGCTGAATTTCAGCCATAAAATTATAGCAATATTTTCATTTTAAGCTGACACATCAAAACTGTAGGATTGGAGGAAAATAACATACTAAAACTCGTATAGGGAACATTAACCTTAAACATAAAAAACAAGCTTTTTCAGATAAAATAAAGAGCAACATTAAAAATTGAAGCAAATAGAAGCTATTGTGTGTATGAAAGGGCTCTTTCAGAGTCCTTCTAAGGCTCCTTGCAAGAAGCTTGGGGTAATGGGTATATAGTCCTGAAGCAGTACAGTGCTAGTTTCTGCTTCCCTGAAAGCTTCCAGCCAAAAGAGCTCCTTCATCATTTTATTAATCCAGTTTAAAGATTTCTACCCTCTTGGATCAGAGCCTTCACTTTCCAAAATCATGGAGGTTAGAGCTGTCTAAGGTAGGCTTCTAAGAAGATTCAGATGAGAAGAATGTCTGAATGGTTTAAATATCACTTAAAAGGTTCAAAATATAATTTGCAGTAGCAGCAATTACATTGTTTGGGATGAGCATTTAATGGTATCTTTGTCTTTGATCTAGCAAGTTAATCAAATAACCAACAAAGTTGTCTCATTTTAATATACCTGGCAAAACAGGCTTGCCTTTCCATCTGATATTGGCAACTAGTGGGTATCTGGTGACTGATATTTGTAAAGAGAACAAAGGGCTATGTCCAAAAGATACTGTAAGCAAAAATTCAATGAAAATCAAACAAGATATCCAACGTTGTTGGCCAAAAGCTATTTTGCAGAATATTCTGCTTATTCTGCAACAAATTGCAAACATATCGATTTGAATATTTCGAATCAGCGTTAAAATGTATTTTAAGGGGTGTGTTCAAGTTTAGCCAAGCGAAATAATAAATAAATTGTAAATTGACCTACTTGGCTGTGTTCCAGTTCTCCCTTAAAGCTAATTTTGGTATTATTTGGCCTTCTGTGCCAACTATTATTGAGAAAGAGTCACAAAATTCCTGAAACCATCAAAATTACTGAACTTTTGTCTATATACTAGGGCTATATAGCCTAGAGACTTATGAGGGGGGGGGGGGGAGAGGGTCTGGATAATAGATAGACTGTAAGCTACTCTGATATTAAAATGAACGCAACTTTTCTGAATTTCATGAAGTAAAATCTTTGTTTTTAAGCGTTTTTTTAGAAGAGAATATTAAGAAGACTGTGAATGAGTGATGAATACAAAACTGTTATTTCATATACCAAATTGTTGTATTTTATTTTACTTGTATTTGATTATTTCGTTCAAAAATTCTTTCCTTTTTAAATCTTTAGAATTTTCTATTAAAAGTGTCAATTACAATTTGGGGAACGTTGCGATTGAGAATTTTCAAATACTTTCCTGTAATATTTTAGCAGAAAAATAAATGATAAGTCACAAATTTAATACATAATTTCTTTTCTTCAAAAAATCCAGCACAAAATCCTACAGTTTCAGTGGATTTTTGGTTAGCTGAATTCGTCAGATTATCCAACCAATTCCTAGTCCGAATGAAAAATCCAGCAACTTATTCAGGATAAAACAAGAACTAGGAGCTTTTGGACATGGTCAAACTTGAAAAAGCAAATCAAGGCCGTGAATCACTTTATAGCATAAAATTTGAACTAACACACTCATAGCTTTAAGAAAATCCATAAATTTTGCTTTTTTATTTTGCAAATAAATAATTTATGAAATGAACAGTATTTTTGAAAACCTTGCATATTTGTAATTGGAACCCAATTGCTAATGACTTTTTATTTTGATGATTTGGTCTGGAGGCACCAGTCTAGTTTATCCCCAGTTCTTATCTAAACTGTACAACAAGATAATTCTGCTCCATTACATTCATAAAGATTATCTGTATGAGTTTTCATAATTGCTTCTAGCAATGTAACCCCCCCCCCCATTTTTTAGATAAAAGCCCTGGGTTACATATGTTTTTTTTTGGTTTGCATTATTTGTTATACTTATTTCTCATCAACAGTTTGTTTCTAATGCCGAGTTGAAAAAATGGTAGACGTTTGTATGTGAATTAGGGCTATATTTAGGGATTGGGGAAGGTTAGAATGTAGGTAAACTACAAGTGATTAAAAATTTCTATAAATATAAATTTTCTGAATATAATGGAAGCAGGAACTTGTTATTATGGTATTTAGTTGAGAGGGGATAAACTAGACTCTTATCAAATCAAACAATAGAAATGCAGTCAATTTTCAAATAACTTGCTTTTTGGGTTGATATTTGCAATAGTCAGTAGTCAGTCTTAGTACTCAATTCTTAGTAATCAGTCGTACTTAGATCACTTAGTAATCTTAGAACGATTACTTAGTAATTGTTCCTTTGGATTGTAATAACTTGCACTTTTATGCCATTAAGATATGACTTCCTACAAATATCCTTTTTCAGTTTGCACTTGGTCCTAGTACCAAATTAACAATGAAACACTAATATTTTCTCTGATGCTCTGAATAATTTTTTTTACCATCATTCAAAATCTTCTTTTCGATTTTTCCTAATTCTCATCCAGTTTGTGACATTTGATGAGAAGACTATTCTTTGCATGAAACCTGTTTATATCGTTGACTGAAGCAAAGAGTATAGGTAACTCATAAGATTTTAAACTGGTGCTAGTGTTAAAAAAAACAATTACATCAGTGCCATCTAGGTTTGGCAACACTTGGCATTTTTTTCTAGCTTTGTAAGCGTTTTTCTGTCAGGAATGGAGACCAGACGCTTATTAATAAGCTAATTTTACTAACTATACAAATTAAATTGATTATTCTTATTGTTGCACATAAAAAAGCTAATTGTCACCAAACGCTAGATAGCATTGAGTTTTTTAGTTAACAGCAGCACCTGTTCGCACTCCTGTAAGTTACCCACACTCTTTAGGCTGAAGTGCTATTGCACCATATTACTAATGCTATTTTAAAAATTCGCTTTAGTAGCAGTTCAAGCCATTGCATTTGTGGCTGCAATAAAGCTGTGGACAAAAATCAAAGACCAATTGTGTTTTCAAAGGGGTAATGGAATCTTTGTATAGTGAAATAACCTGCATTAAGCCTACACAAAGAAGTGTCAAGCAATTGATCAATATCATGTTGCTAGTTTACAGTATTATAGACTTCCAAATTCTAAAAAGACACCATGCATATTCAGAGAAAAGTGTTTTAATTTAGTTTTTTTTATATAAAAAAATTAATAGGTTGATTGTCTCAAATCATTGAGTTTATGGCTACTACACATTTGACTTTGCATAATCCATTTTGAAGGTGATATTCTTTTAGTTGTAGCTGGGTCGCCAATTTTTTTTTTTTTTTTTTTTTTTTTTTTTTTTTTTTTTTTTAATGAGAAAGGCATGGTGTTTTTTTAGAATTTGGAAGTCTATAATACTGTAAACAAGCAACATGATATTGAGCAATTGCTTGACACTTCTTTGTGTAGGCTTAATGCAGGTTATTTCACTATACAAAGATTCCATTACCCCTATGAAAACACAATATTTTCTTTTTGCTAGTTCAACATCCCCCACAACAAGCCCTGTTAGTTCCAGCTTCACACACTAAACTGTTCCTAAGATATGACAATTAAGTCCTTTTAACAACCTGGATACAACCGGTGTGTTGTGATTGAGTTCACCCCCCCCCTCCTCAAACGGTATGTTGTGATTAAGTTCACCCCCCACCCCCCTCCCGAATAAAATCCTTGAAAATTGCACCTTCATACCCTTAGGCATAGTTGTAAATAGTCATAGTAGTTGTCTTTGTAGTAGAAGTATTAATAGTAATAGTGGTAGAACTAGCAGCAGCAGTATTAACGTATTGCTATTACAAATAGTTGCAGTAGAAGTAGTAGTGGGCAATGATATATCAGCAATAATTCGCCTAGAACCGTAAAATTAGTGCGTTAATAAGTATCTGATCTCGGTTCCTGACAGAAGAACAATTATTGTAAATAATCATAAAAAGAAAATGCCAAATTTCCCAAAAACTAGATGGCATTGATTTTATTTGTTGACACTAACGCCAGTTTCCACGCTTATAAGCTACCCATACTCTTTGGGCTGAGTCTATAAGAAAATATATAAAAAATTGAGTGCCTTGTATTTAGTTTTTGTAAGTTGTTGGGCTTATTGAATGAATAGACATATCTTTTGACAATACATTATACTAAAGCTAATTAGGTTTATTTTCTTGGACATCTAGTATTGAAACTAATGTAACTTGTAGCAAATGAAAGTCAAATAAAAAAAAAGTAAGGGTACTGTTTATGTAGGTTTTATGAGTAATGAGCCTTTAAACAGCTAGATGTTTCAGTGCCCTGTTGGCAGTGGAGAAAAAAAAGCACATCATTGCTGATAAACACATTATTGAAAATACCCATGCAGAAAAATATTTCCCTTGTTGTTCAAGCTGGGGGACTGTACATCTCCTCAATAGAGTTTTCGGCCACGATGATTCCAATGGTGTACTTTTTGTTTAGATCCAGTGTCATAGAAAGACAAATTTTGCTCACTTGCCCGTTTTTTTAACACGTTTTTAGTTTTTGGTTACTATGGGCTGTGGTTTGTTCCAAAAACACGGTCAAATATTATAACTTCAAAATTTTCGAGATGTCTGCGATTGCTTTGTTGAATTAAAAAAACTTATCTCGTAGAAAATTCTCTGTTTGCTTTATTTTGCAAATTGCAACCCATACATTGCCTATGCTTCCTCTATAAGGACAAGTAATTTTGTGTCAGGCTATGCAAAAAATCCAAAATAAAGCTGTTCAACTTTGTCACCTAAAACTTTGATTACTCATATATTAATGAACTTTACATTAAGAACCAATTTCTTGATATTTCGAAAACTAGTGACTATCCAATAGTATTTTCACATATAAGTGTCTTGATTATCTACTTCCCTCTTCTTAAATTTTTTTGTATTAATAATGATCTTCGTTGTCATGATATACAAGGAGCATCAAATCTGCTACATCCATTTACAAATATAACTAGAGCTTCGTTTGTAATTAGAAATCTTGACCCCTGTGTATGGTATATACACAAACCAAAACCCAAAAAATTGAATGAGCCCTTTTTAAAGTTTCTACAACAGACCTTTCTATAAAAACCTTATATGCCCACAGGGCATAACTTACAACCCTTACCCTGAGGGCTGTGTGTGTGTGTGGGGGGGGGGGGTTGTCATCCACAAAGACCAAATTTCCATAACTTTCAACTACGTTGAAAAAAATGGCTATCTCAAAATTCTGGTTAGATGTGTTTGGGGAAATGGTGGGCATAAGAGGGGGATAGAATCCAGCATCAAATACTTATGGAGGTGTCAGCAGAAGAGGTGAAAGAAATACATCCACTAGGTCAATCGTATGTTATTTTTAATTAGAAGAAGAATACCAATTCTCCTGGGATCTTTCAAACCTTAAAATTAGGGAAGAAAGTGGAGGCATAAGGTTATCTAATTTTTTTCTAAAGCTGTAAAAAGGGTTTTTAATTTTTTTTTATTGTTTTTTATTTATTGAATATAAAAAACAGTATTTTTAAGAGCAGGTGTTTTCTCTATAAGTACTATAGATCTTATTCAAGAATGAGCAATTATGCTGATTTTGACTGAAACTTTTAGATATGACCCAGATAGAGTAAAAGCTGTTGGACCTGATAGAGCTTGTTCTGAATGGCTCCTTCGTTGTGGGGCTGCAGTCAGATGGACCAATCAAACTGCATATTTACATGATTACAATCATTTACCAGCTGAAGGCACTAAGAATTATATTGAAGAGATTGATGCAACGAATTCATGTATAATGCACAGAGGTTTCCCACACTTAAGTAGGTTGTATTTTCATTTTTAAATAAACTAGCTTGTTGGCTAGCCAATTCTTCTCTGAAATATTCAATGAAGTCTTTCTGCTAAGTTGATACATAAATGGTTTTAATATAATATTTGCTCACAAATCCTTGAGTGAAAAAAGCTGAAAAGTGGTAGCTCTTTGTATATTTGGGAGTTTCTCAATCGGGCTTTTAAAAGAACTATTAAAAAGCAAGTGGTCAAAGTTTTTTTTTCTATTCCTAGGCTATCAATTAACATCTTTCAAGTACCAAGGACATCAATTGAAAAATTATCTGCTCCCCCCCCCCCTGGCTCCATTTTAGGTCTATTTATACTTAAAAACCAGGATTCTCTTGGATTTTTTCTTTGGTTGTTATAAAATTATAAAGATTACAAGCCTTGTGCTAAGTTTCACCATGGGTTGACATACTGAACCATGAAAATAAATAAACGCACTTAAATAAAAGAAATGAAAAGAAATAACTAATTTGGTAAATTTGACAATATAAATTTTCCATAACAAAAATTAAGTTATAAAACTGATATTTTCGGTATAAGAAGAAAATAAGGATTTTATGAATTTGTGAATAAAGTTGAAACGCTAAAGCGATAAATATAGCAGAATAAGACAATTGATCTTTCTAAAAAATGTTCTTGTAGGTAAGTCAATTAACTAAATAGTTTGAAGTGTTTAACCTTGATTTAATAACATCCATAATAATGCGTATCTTAGATTTTTAGCTATTCAATGATATATACATTCTTTTCAATTCCTATTTGGTAACAAGACGGTAGGGTTATATTTTTAAATTATTTTACTCAGTCAATTACTTCTTTTTTTTAACCCAGTTTATTACATATTAATGGCTGTGTTTGTCTTTTGCTACAGCAATCAGGAAGGTTACACTTTCTAGAGTTCCATGATTATATATATATATATATATATTTTTTTTGCTCATTTTATGCTGATTTTTCACACACGTTCCTTACTTCGCGCTCCTGGGTTTTTCTAAAGAATCAGATTACACTTTTACTGTTTTTAGTACTTGAAGGAATTTTCGTCAAAAAGATCAAGCCAAAAAAAGTGTATTGATGCTGTAATTTCAAATTAAAAAAAAAAAAAAAATTAATTGGAGTTAAATAGCTTCGGTTTGTGTAATGACCCTGACTCATTTTTCTTACCACAGGGTGCTGTACAAATTTTCAACAGTTATCCCTTTTTTTAAATTCCTTAGTTTGATAAACTCATTTGAAGAGCTCTAGTATTACTAAAATATATATTTTTTGTATTATTTTCCTTCCTCTACTCTGTCACTGTTACTTTCAATTTAACTTGCCATTGTTTGTTAACTAATTAGCTGCATTTGGTGCTCCAGGCTCAGGACCTGCCATACAAATTTAGCTGGAAAGACTCAACCCCCCTTAAATTGATCTAAAGGGCCTCTTGCTGCATGAATTGTTTGAAAATACTCGGATTTATATAAAAACTTTTTGGTGTTTTACCTAACACTCCATTGGTCGAAAAATATCCCTTTCCCCTTTTGATATTTTGGCAGTATGCCCTTATGACTGCTGTGATATCTATTTTATTTCTCCTCATTTCCCTTTTTGTTTTTGAAACTTCTTTAGTCTAAGAGAAGGTGACGTTATTCCCATCTTCAATATATTCATAAATAATCATACTAAATACTAAATAATATATATACAAATTGTATATATAAATATATATGCAAAACATACTAAATAACAGTGAAAAGAATTATTAGAGTCTTAATTACATGCAGCCAAATTGGTTTTAATGTTTTTTTCTTTTTATTCAGTTTTCTTTTTATTTAGTTTTTCCTTTTTATTTACTTTTTCGTCTTTTTCCAAGATAGCTATTCAATATGCTTTATACTGGCCAATAAAATGGCTGCCAGTTTTACTTTTTATCGTCAAATAAAGTTTTATGCAGCCAATCTTTGCTCATTGTATACTTAATATTTTTCAAAAACTCATGACACTTCCAAATGTGCCTTTTATTGTTTGATTGGTACATTTTATTGTGAATATTTCTTCCAGAAGGTTTAAAGCATCTGAAGAAGATTGTCCTCAATAAAGCATCCTATGTTGACGACGCATGTTTATACCAGCTGAAGTGCGTGAAAGACACTCTGGAAGTACTGCAGGTGTCAGAAAATGGTAGGGTGAATCAGGGAAAGTCCGACAGTGGGGTAAGTCCGATAACGACCTTCAATTTGTCTATGGTCCATTGTATCTGTGGGAGGCTTTCATATTTTCTTCCATATTAGTAGCAGTAGGCAACAGTGCCATCAACTTCTGGTAGAGGTAGCACGCCTTCTGTTCAGAGGGTTTTGAAGTTTTTTGGACGGCGTTTTTTTAAGAACACAGGTAACTGACTTTAACTTAAATTATTCAGATTATAAAGTAAGAGAGATATAGAATTTTTTTCATTTCTTAGAAACTAGAAGACCAAGCGCATCTTCTTGATTTTTTAAAACAATCTAATGTTATTAGTTGAACAGATAAGAGGGGTGTCGGTCTTACCCCAGAAAAAGCCCATCTGGGGAAAGTCCGACATGTCAGTCTTGCCCCCTACGGGGGAAGTTTGGCTGGGGTGTCGGACTTACCCCATGTTACCAAAGATGGATATTTTAAATGGTAGAACAGATTCTAAGCTTTAAATAATAAAGGTTGAAGCCAGTAACCATCCTTAGATGGCTCTACTAACTTAGTGGAATGTAGTGTTGTGTTGATCATTCATGTTTTGCAGTTCTGTGCCTGCTTTTGTTTATCTTTCTCCTTTGTAATTTTTTTTTCGTCTTAACCTTTACTTGTGACCTGCCGTGCAAAACGTGTAGCAAAGTAGAAATGCTACTTGGCATGTATCAAATTTGTTGGCAGATTTTGTCTGAAAATACCCTTTTTATATATAAAATAATTTTTGCTCTAAGAAAAGGTGTCAAAACACAAGTCGTGCTCCGCCGTGCAAAAAGTGGGATAGCATATTAGCAATGCTACTGGACAGTTTTTATGGCCTAGTAAAATTTGTTGGCATTTTTTTTTCAAAAATACCAGTCTTCCACTATCCCCAAATTTTTGGGCATTTCCCCCAAAATCTGTCTTCTCATAAACATTCTCAAAATCGGTTCCCCAAAAATCCCCTTTCTTTCAGGGTTGCCACCCCTAGTGATTTAAAACTGACGACAATCCACCCCTAGTAACTATTACTTTCACTTGAGTTGAAATAATTTTTTCACTATTTTCAAAAGTTTGTGTCTCAATTATTTACTACACATCAAAACCAGACATAGATCATTGAATTACTGACCTTTCTTCCTATGCTAGTAAAAGTATACTGACCTTTTTATAGTTGTAGTACAGTGATCAATGAATATTAAGAATGCAGTTGGGTGTGTATTATTTTTATAATACCAGTATCATTGGAGTGTACAACTCAATCCATAAACTATCAGCAGTTAGCTATATACTGCATACTTGAGACTTTGAATACTATGCACCATTAGCAGTATTAGAGTAAATATGAGACAGTACTTTAATATGATTAAATATGATTAAGAAAACTATTCATATTTCTAACCGCAAGCTATACTAAGTTACATTTGTTACTTTTCTGAAAATTTTACCTATAGAAATACTTCTTGCTCAAAGAAAAGCTGTCAAATCACGGATTTTGCTGCTAAAGTGTTGGCAGCTTTTGGATTTCTGCTACTGGCAGTTTTGGAATTTTTTGCACACCTGCTTGTGACAGGTTTTCGAATACATTCATCAATTCATTCATAATTCCTCTTCAAATAAATTCATCCATTCATTCATAATTCCTTTGTCTTTTCTAGATGCCTAGAAATTATGTTCGGAAAACACAACGCGGGGTTGGAGGAACATATGATGCAACTCAGCTACAAAACGCGCTAGCAGAGATATCTTCAAAGAGAATGTCTATGCTACAGGCTTCGAAAGTATTTCAAATACTGCGCACTACCTTGCATGACCATCTTATGAAGAAGACAAAAGTCAAAAAAACAGTTTGTGATGGAGGGAGCAGTCAAGAAATTCCTGCTGAAATAGAAAAGGATATGGCTCAGGGTCTCCGAATACTTTGAAAAGTGGGGCATAGGTCTCAGCAAGCAGGAATTGTTTGACCAAGTCCAAGACTATCTCATCAAGAACAAAGTTCAAACAAGATTTAAGGACAACCAACCTGGTCATGACTGGTGGGTGGGGTTCAAGTGCTAAAACAAAATTTCATTAAAGAAACCAGAAAGGTTAGAAAACAAAAGACTTTTGCAGCAATCTGACCCCTTCATAATGTATGGTTTTAATGAGCTGTTGTATGAAACTGCCACGGCAATGGATATTCTTGACAAGCCGCAGTGCTGGTTTAATTTGGATGGGACATCTTTCTGCAGGGATCCTGGCAACACGAAAGTTGCTGGAGCCAAAGGCTCACCAGTGACTCGTAGAACAGGTGGTAATGGACGTGAAAATACAACTGCCTTGGTTTGTATCAATGCAAACGGAGAAAAATTCACAACTTTAATAGTTTTCTTTGCAAAGAATACCTGGACCTCATGGATACCTGTAGATGGAGCTTACCCTGGTGCATCTTACTCATCTACCAATAAAGGGTGGATGACGTCTGATCTCTTTATGAACTGGTTTGAATGCCAGTTTCTTCCTCATGTAAAGAGAAAGGCACTTCTCATCTCAGATGGACATGGCACACATGCTCTTGCAAAACTTGCAAAGCTTTCTCTTGCTCTTGCAAAACTTGCAAACGAAAATAACGTGACAATTCTCAAGCTACCTCCACATGCATCCCACATGCTTCAACCTCTCCATAAAGTGGTTTTCAAGGGAATGAAAATGTCTTATGATCAGAATCTCTTGAAATGGCAGGTGGAGCACCCTGGCAACATTCTGTCAAAGAAGGATTTTGTATGTCTCTTATCAAAGGTATGGGATACCTATTTCACTCCTAGTTTGATCGAAAAGTCGTTCAAAGCAACTGGAATCTTTGACCTGAGTGTTCCAATGAGAGTAAACCCATCCGTAATTGACCAAACCAAGTTTGAACCTACCAAGTTAAGACGCTATGCACAAATGAAAAAGGAGCAAGAGGAAAATTCAGGCACATCTAAAGTCACAACCACTGTCAACACTGAACGAGAGAAAATTACCTTTTCTGTTACCTTTAGTCCAAAGAAGTTGCTTGGCAACCAATCAAAAACTTTTGAAGAGATTCTTCTTGACTCAATCAAGCGGCCCGACCTACCATCAGTTTCAGGAATAGAAAAACGGAAGAAAATTGCACGAGAGGCAGAAGTGATAACATCAAAAGAACATCTAGAGGTGCTTAAAAGGGAAGAAAATCTGAAAGCAAAAGGCAAAGGGAAGAAGAAAAGTTCAGATGGGAAGGGTATAAAATCGAAAAAAAAAAATTTTCCTAAGAGGGAAGCCAATAGAGATACGGGTGATAGCGAATCAGACATCAGCCTTGAACTTGGCTCTTATGAGGATGATCAGAGTATTCAAGATACTATTCAAGAAAGTGACAGTGATGACAAGGAGACACCCAGTAAGCAAAAGATTGTTCCCAAGCTAAATGAGTACTATGCAGTTAGATACGATGCAAGGAATGACGAACAAGGTTACATAGGAAGGGTTCTAGACTTTCCTGACGAGGGAAAAGTTAAGCTCAAGTTTCTTCACTGCTTGATTCTTGCCACCTACTCTTTCAATTGGCCAAAGAAAGACGATATCGATACTGTGGATGACAAATACATTTTGCAGGACCAGTAAACTTAGTGGGAAAACCGGACCATTTGAAATACCCCAAAACCGTCAAGTTATTGTATCGTACAAGGCAGTTACTAGCAAGCGTCAGTAGATCTTTGTTTTATGCCCATATACGTAAGCGACAACATATATGAGTAACTTTTTGTATCTGGAGTCAAACCATAATTTGTGTGATATGTTTTTCTTTTTTAAAATACAAGCATTCATTTACATTCAGTGATTTGTGGACCTCGGCTATGATACTTGGAATGTTTATCTGTTGGGTAAGTCCAACACTGTCAGAGTTACCCCACAGCAGCAGAAAAAAGTATGGTCTGGCCTTTTGATGCCAGTCAGTTTGACATAAAAATTGTTTGCTTATGGACTTATAGTGATTCCTTGATGCCCTTTAAGATGGTGAAGTGATATTATTTTTGATATATTGTTGAAAAAAGCTAATAGGATATGTTGCACTTCCCCTAAAACTGGGGTAAGTCCAACATAGCAGACTGCACCAATTTTGAGACCTGGTGATGGGCTACAAGCACAGTATATGGGAAAATCAGAAAGTGAATAATATGGGAAACTGTTGTAAAAAAAAAGGTTGATTGAAGATGATATGAGATACTCCTAAAAAAAAATCTTGAGAGTCAATTTAACAAAAAAAAACATGTTAAGGTGTCGGACTTTCCCCGATTCACCCTAGTATAACCGATGCCGGACTTTTATATCTGAATGAGTTGAAGTAAGTAACCAGCCCTTTATTTATCTAAGATTCGTGGCACCAGTAATAAACATGAAAACATGCTAGTGCATTCAATTATCTTTTATCCTGCATCTGATTGATTACTTTTAGGGATTTCACATACCAACTGGCTGTTAGATTGGGTCTTATGAAAAATAGCCGAAAACTAATCAACAAACTAGTAATTATTGTATCTTCAATGTTAGATCTGGACAGAACTTATTCGGCTGATTTAATAACTGATTAGATATCGTGCATTAGGTATAGTTTTGCTTAAAACTTATCAATTTTTTTTTTTTTTTTTTTTTTTGGGGGGGGGGCAGTTTGATTTTTTTTTTCATGATTAGCGCTTACGGGGGCGTCAATTGGATAGCGAGGGGAGACTGTCCCCCTATCTTTTTCTCCTCTCTCCCTTAGATCTTGAAAATCATTTGGTAATGATTGGATTCAGATTTTCATTGAAAAATCTTTTTTTTTATTGAAAAATGAACAACAACAATGAGATGAAATCTCATATATTTCTTGGTCTACCTTGTAAGATTGAAAATAACCTAAGTAATATAATGATATCTTTTATAGGTAAGAAAATGCAGAATTAAGAGTAGGATGAGGTCTAATAGACCTCATCTGACTGTTTATGTTACTTTTTTCGTTTGTAACGTATGAAGGTAAAAATAAATTTGTTTTATATTCCTACTTGCTGTTAAATTTAGCTTATACGAGGACTATCCAGAAACTAGATTAAGTTTTTGTATCTACCCTTCAGGAGCAGGTCTAGTGCGGCCACCTTGGTGCTTGGGTGTTTCACCGTTCAGTCGACATCTAGCCATGCTAGTGACATATTTGTGTTGTATCGCGTTGAGTTATAGTTAAAGTTTGAAATGTCTTGCCTATTTGAAAATGCCGCGAACTGTGAGGCGTGAATGGCCTCGGAATTTTGACTGTTCTTGAGATACTGAACCCTGAACGCCCCCGGACATGATTTTTGACTTCAAAAGAGGCTTTTCGAATTGGATTTTGGAATGTTAGAACGATTTACCTAGATACTTAGCCGGGTCGGATAAATAGTTGTGAGATGAAAATTCTTGATAAGTATCGAATAGATGTGACTTCACTATCTGAGACACGAATTCCGCAGTTTGGGACCCTTGAGTGTGAAAATTATCATGTGCTCTATTCTGGGAAAGAGCATATTAAAGCGACTGGGGTGGCACTGGCTATAAGTGGTGCAGCAAAGAAATGCCTTCTAGACTGGGAAACAATCAACAATCGTATCCTGAGAGCGCGTTTTGCGACTACCCAGGCAAAAATGACGGTTATAGCAGTGTATGCTCTAACAAGTGAATCAAGTGACTCTGATAGACACTTTCTATCAATCGCTCAGTGATGTCACAAATAAAGTTCATAGCCACGATATATTGGTTGTGTGTTGTGATTTTAATGCGAATGGGGGCTGCAACCAGGACTATGCGCCAACGGTGATCGGTTCGCATGGACTTGGTAAAATGAATGAAAATAGCATGCGACTGATTGATTATTGTGTCACTAATGACATGAATTTAGGAGGTACAGGTTAAGACTATCCACAAATACACGTGGAATTTACCCAGTGGTACCACTCGAAACCAGATCGACCATATACTCGTCAGCAAGCGCAGAAGAAGGTCCCTTGAAGAAGTCAGAGTTTAAAGTGGAGCCGACTGCTTCTCTTACCATCAAATAGTTATAGGCAAGTGGAAATTTAAGTTGAAGGTGGTGAAGAAAGTGTCAGTTGCAGTTAAGAAATCCGATATCCATAAGTTCCACGATAAGACTATTCGTTAAAAATATAATCTTGCGCTAGAAAATAGGTTCGCAGCTTTGAGCCTCGACGACTCTGACGAAGCAAGTTAAGATTTTCTCTGGAATAACTGTCAGAGCACCTAAAACATGCTGCAGTGGAAGTTTTTGGATATAAGAAACGAAAGAAGGAAGAGTGGATTAGTTAAGAAAGTTGGCAGCTGATTCAGGAAAGAACAAATCTGAAATATCTTGTCAATAAATACTCACCTAGTCATTCATCTAGACAGCATACTGATTAGCGATAGGCAATACTGTGATAGTTTAAAAGAACAGTATAAATGTGCCCATAAGTGAGTGAAAATGTCTGCCAGGAATGGCAAGAGAACATATGCTGAGAACATAGCAGCCGAGGCAGAAAGAGTTGCCAGTCGGATTGATATTAAAACCGTCTATATGCTTACTAAGAAGCTTTCCGGCGCACAAACAAACCCTTTCCCTTTCATAGACGATAAAGTGAGCAGCTTCTTTCCAATTAGGTAGATGTCCAGAACCGTTGGAGTGAATATTTCCTGGATGTTCTGAACCAGCCGATACCCTATGAGCCACTGTTTGTCCCCGACGTGCCCCTATTTAACTTTGATATTTATTCGGGCCACGTCCTCTTTCAGGAAGTTGTAACAGCCCTGAAGTCGCTCAAAAACAGGAAAACAGCTGGGTGTGATGGAGTCCCTCCGTAGTTGTTGACATATAGTAGAAACGCTCTCGCGGCTGTCCCTCCCGACTGGAATAAAGGCATTATCGTGAAAGTCTTCAAGAAAGGTCGAAAGACATCATGTGATAACTGGAGAGGTATCACACTCCAGACAGTCGGAAGTAAAGTTATATGTCAGATTGTACTTAGCAGAATTCAGACTCAAGTGGACTTGATCTTAAGGGATGAGCAACATGGTTTCTGGCCAAATTGTTTTTGCTGCGATCTGATATTTAGCTTACGTGTCTTACTGGAGGAATCCAACGAATTGCAATTGCAGATTATTTTAGTGTTTATAGACTTCTTAAAAGCATTTGACTCTGTGCACCGAGAGGCAATGTGGAAAATTCTCCTAGCATATGAAATGCCTCCGAAAATTGTGAATATGATTAAAAGCCCTGTATGCTGCACAAGTTTGCGCAGTCCAGACGGAGAATGGGTTGTCAGAGGGGTTCCCTGTCGAGTCCGGTGTACGTCAGGGATGTTTATTATGTCGAATATTATTCGCAATACTTATAGACTTTGTGCTTCGAGCGTGCCACTTCAGAGGAGGCATGCAACTAAGCCCCGAGCTTCAAATACACGACTGTGATTTCGCTGACGATATCGCTCTCGCGGCTCACTGCCAAGAGAACATTCAACATAATCTGAATGAGCCAGCAGCGAAAGCTGCCCCTATTGGCCTGAAGATTAATTTTGATAAAACGAAAAGTATTTCAAACGGAATTGTGACGACCTTTGCAGCTGGCATTCGATACGAAGGCACTGATATAGAAGATGTCAGAGAATTTAAGTACCTCGGTATTACAGTGACCCAAGATGGGAATTGTGATAGAGAAGTCATGCTACGTATAGTGTATGCAGGTGGATCATTTTCTCAGCTGAAGAATATCTGGAGAGGTAGAAATTACTCTCAGAAGTGTAAACTGCAATTGTTTAGGAGTAATGCACTATCTGTACTTTTGTATGGATGCGAGTCTTGGAGCATTTCAAAGAATGCTGAGAAAAGACTACTCGGCTTCGAAAACAATTGCTTACGTAAAATCCTTGCGATATATATATATATATATATATATATATATATATATATATATATATATATATATATATATATATATATATATATATATATATATATATATATATATATATATATATATATATATATATATATATATATTATACATATATAACGTTTATATATATATATATATATATATATATATATATATATATATATATATATATATATATATATATATATATATATATATATATACCTTTTTTTATTAACAATGGCTTGTGATGAGGTTAATCGAGGAAGGTGAAAGGCTTTGACAGAGTTTGGTGCTATAGAAATAACAGACTTAATACAATGATATTGCTTTAAAATTATTACTTGTCTTTTTGGGGGAAAGCTACCCGCCTGCTCTCACCTACAACTTTCAATTTTTCACCATTGTTATTACTTTTGATTTTATTTGTTAATTCTCGTTAATTATAGGAGTCTTCAAAAGCTTTTGATGTATGGCTTGCCTGGTGTCGTGGAAAAGGAGAAGACACTCAGACAGTTACGCGAAGCTCTTAAGGACTCTCAGATCAAATTTAATGGCGAAGATTTTTAATCAAATTTAGTCTTATTTTCTTTCTTCAGAAGTACCTGACATGTTATAAATTTGCTTTTTATAAATAGGCCTAGTAAAATATTATCCTTGCTGATTAACTGAATAATTATTCAGGAATATATTAAGTATGACGTTGGTAGACTCCTGGATGAAAATTTGGGAGAAACTTTCCAGGAACAGTTGAAAACTAAACTGAAGAGTTCAAAAATTTGACAGTGTAGAAGATGAATCCGATAATTTTAGGAAAATAATTTGTGAAATCGATGATGATGTGTCTAGGCAAAAAGTTAAGAATACAGTAATGACTAATTGCGAAAGTACTTTATTTTTAATAGAGAAGAGAAGTGGTTATGCAGCTAGACGGCATAATAGTAAAATACTTTACCGACATTTTAATAAATTGAGAGGGAGTAGTCAATCTGAACTTTTCCCAGTCAAAAAGAGGAATGGGTCTACAATTGGTGATAAGGGGAGAGTTAAAGAGAGATGGGCAGAACGTTTTGAAAATGTGCTAAACCGGGATAGAGTTACCTGTACAGGAAAAGTTATAGAGGAAAATTAAAAAAGTTTATGACATCTCGGATGTAAAGGAAGATATATTTTGTGAGGAAGAATTAGTGACAGTACTAAAAGGATTAAAAAATAATAAGTCCCTATGTGTTGAGTGTGTTAAACGAGTTTCTTAAATATGGTGGTTATGAGATTATAAATAAGTTACGGAAGATTATGAATATGATGTTTTTTTAAAGGAGAAGCACTTAAGGAATTTAGGAAAACCCTAATTAAATTTTTTCAAATTCAAATTCATTTAATTCAAAAACATTTGCCCACTCTCGTGGGCAAAGCCCAAATATGATGTCTCTTAGCCATAATTAGCAAAATAAAGTTGTCTGATAAAACTTCGTCAGGATAAATAAACTAAAGGATAAAAACACTTGAGATTGAGAATAAAATTATCTGATAAAACTTCGGTGGGAAAAAATAAACCACAGAATAAAAACACAAGAGATCATTGTAATATTTCACAAAGCTTGGCACAGAGCTTTTACTGTAGTGTATGGTGTCACAATGGACTGGGGTTAGTTTCGGAACCTTCTCAGCCACTTCCCTGGGGGGAAGAGATCTTATAGGGACAAAAGGTGGGGGTAGGGATGATCGGTAGATGGGATGTTGAAGGAGGGAGGAGCCAAATCTTTGGCATAATTTTCCTCGGCGGGAAGAAAGGGATTCAAGTTTAAATTCCTTGAGGTAAAAGGAGTAAGGTATAGGGGACCCGCCATAAATGATTTGCAGTGATCTCTTCTGAACTTGTTCTATTTTATCAATTTCATCCTGGGTAAGGGCAAAGTGCCAAACCGGAGTATATTCAACTAAGGGGTGGATGAAAGTCTAAAATATTTGTTTCAGCTTGTCCTTAGGAACTCGAAATTTTTTCAGTGTTTTTAGCATTTGGATTGTGCCGTTAGCTTTTTTTGCAATTGTCTTTGTATTCTCCCGCCATGAGAGGTCAGAAGAAATCACCACACCAAGTAAAGTTATTTTATGGCTTATTAGCTCGGAAGCGATAGGAGGTTCGAAAGACGGTTGAGTATTCTGAAGAAAAGAAAATGTCGTGACCGAGCATTTGTCTTTATTCACGACCATGTTTAGTTCAGCCGCCTCTTAGGTAACTTGGTCGATGAAACCGGCAGCATTGCTCTTCGAATCCTTAGATACGATTTCCGTTAAGGACAAGTTGTCAACGTATTTCCATCTGTCCTCCAGCTCAGGAGACAATTCATTTATCATGATGAGGAAGCCCAGTAGCCTAATCACAGGTCCTTGTGAAATTCCATAAAAAAACTGGCAGAGAAGTGGAAAATTGGTCTTTCGGCTTTATACTTTGCTCTCGATTTGTTAATATGCTCTCGATGATTTTAATGGTAAATCAGGGTATATTTTTTTCCGCCATTTTTTCTAAAAGGATTTTGTGATCAAAAAGGTCAAATGCTTTTCTGAAATCAATTGCAATTAAATTTATCCTTTTTCCAAGTTCATCCAGGTGTTTTAAAATAAAATCAATTAAATTAACGAGGTAATGAACTGTCGAACACTTAGGGATGTTACCAAATTGCTTTCGTTCAATTACTTTCAAAAGATATTTTTTCAGCAATGCGGCAACAAAGCTTTCGTATATTCTGCTAAAAACTAATGTAACTGTGATCGGCCGGACACCAGAGAAATCATTAGCTGCCCCTTTCTTTGGAATGGGAGTAATACACCCTTTCTTCCATTTCTTTGGAAACTCCTATATAAAAAACTCCTATATTAAACTCCTGTATAAAAAAGGTGGTAAGAGTGTGTGTGGTAACTACCGAGGTATTAGCTTGATCTCTGTAGGTAGCAAATCACTTAGTAATGTGATACTTTTTTGACTGAGAGATGCTGTAGACAAAGTTTCAAGAGAAGAACGGTGCGGATTTAGAAAAGGTAGAGGATGTGACGACCAAATTTTTGCTCTTAGGTTAATAACTGAGAAGTGCCTGAGTCATCAAAAACTTTCCTCAGTTTTATAGATTATGATTAAGCGTTTTATTCAGCTGGCAGAAGAGCTTTAGCGAAGGTCTTATCCTTATATGGTATAAAGAGCTTTAGCGAAGGTCTTATCCTTATGTGGTATAAAGAGCTTTAGCGAAGGTCTTATCCTTGTATGGTATACCAGACAAATAATAAAGTGATTAGTGCTATTTACGAGAATAACACTGCTGCGGTTAGTAGCTGGTTTCGTATTAAATCAGGAGTTAAGCAGGGCTGTGTTCTATCCCCATTTATGTGGATTATTTTGATGAGCTTTGTCTTAAGGAGCACAGGAAAGGCAATGGGAGAACACGGAATCAAATGTGGAAGTAAAACTTTCCATAATTTAGATTATGCTGGTGATTTAAGCATCCTACATGAAATTTTGAGCAAAATGAATGAACTTTTAGAGGTTTTGCGAGTTCAGGATGCTAGAATAGGCTTGAAAGTTAATGTTAAGAGGACTAAGTCACAAAGGCTAGGAATAAGTGAAGATGAAAAGGTGACACTGTGTAACGAAAACATCGACCAGGCGGACAGTCTTAATTACCCTGCTAGTATCATAGGCAGCGCAATAGTGCTGCCCAAGTAAAGAATGATGTTGGCACAATGTATTATTTATTTTTTAGACCAGGCCACTTTGTGTTCGAAGGAATTGTCGTAGAAACTTCGAAAAGGGCTCATTCGATTGAAAATTGAAAAGGCTACTGCCATTTTTAATAGTCGAAAGCGGTTGGAGGGCAACTAACCCTCCTCCCACGCTCACCATGTCTCCAAACACATCCAATCAAATTTTTGAGATATCTATTTTGTTCAGCGTAGTTAAAAGGTCCGGGAATTATGTCTTTGAGGATGACAACCCTCCACAGCCCTCAGAGCAAAGGTTGTAAGTTATGCCCTTGGGATATATAAGGTTTTTTATAGAAAGTGCTGTTGTAGAAACTTCAAAAATAGCTTCGATTGGAATTTGAGAGGGTTAGTGCCCTTTTTAATGGTCGAAAGTGATCGGAGGGCAAATGCCCCCCCCCCCCCACGCCCATCATTTCCCCAGACACTTCTGACCAAAATTTTGATTTAGCCATTTTGTTCAACATAGTTGAAAGGTCTGGAAATTATGTCTTTGAGGATGGCACCCCCCCCACAGCCCTCAGGGTAAAGGTTGTAAGTTATGCACTGGGGTCATAGCAATGGCTAATAGTATTGTGTTAAATAGTCATACTACTGCTGTGACTAATATTGCAACTATACCTAAGGGTATGAAGGCGAAATTTTCAGATAATATTTCTAATAATTTCTGTTGTACGGATGATAACCTGCCATCAAGATGCAGGTTGTCAAAAAGGCGTAGCAGCAATATCTTAGGAACAGTTTCGCGTGTGAAATTAAAACTTACAAAGCTTGTTGGGGGGGGGGGGGTGTTGAACCAACTAAAAGACAATATTTGCATCATTTTACTACTGCTTCTACTCCCATAACTACTGCTACTACTATTATTACTGCTACTACTACTGCTGCTACTAAAGCTAAGACTACTACTATTAACTTTACTCTTACTGCTACTACTATAACTACGGGTGTTACTATTACTGCTTATAAACCTAAGTGTATTAAGGCGAAAATTTTTGGCAATATTGTAACTATTGAAATAAATCGAAACACTATGCCCACATAGGTTGTTAAGAGGACTTATCAGCAATGCTGACCGGTTGATTACATTAAGTTAAAAATTTCATCGTGTGTTGAAGGGGATGTTGAAAAAAAAGGTGATATATTCATACTGCTACTACCCAAGCTAAGGGTATTAAGGAGAAGTTTTTAAGGAATATTTAGGCGGATGCTGAAAAATCAGAACGAACTTTAATCATGTAGATTGTCAACAGGATGACAAAACAACATCAGAATAACGGCTTACATTATTAATTTAGACCTTTCAGGTAAGTTGTGGCGGGTTTTGAACTAGCCAGAAGACACTATGTGTATGCTTTTGATACTACTTTTACGGTTACTGTAATCAATGACACTAAGGGCATTAAGTTGAAGCTTTTAGGGAACGTTTAGAGGAAGTTACAATTAAACAGAAAAACTTTATACTTACAAATATTAAAAGGTCTTATGAACATTATCATAGGCAGCGCTGCTCTATCATAGCAAGTAATGACGTTTATATGTCACTGAAGCTAATTTGATTGGAAATTCAAAGTTCAAGTACCCTTTTTAAGAGTCAAAAGGAATTTGAGGTTAATAAGCTCTCCTCTTTAGTTCATTATTTTCCCAACACTTCCAATAAAAATTTAAAGTAGCCGTTTTGTTCAGCATAGCTGAACGGTCTTTTAACTATCTCTAAGGCTGTTGCGTAGGTAAACCACCAGCAGTTATGCAATTTGCCCATTATGTTTAAATACTATATGTTGCCTTAAGATTAAATCAAAAAGCACTGTCTATAAGCTGATTGCCAATAAGGCATCTCAACAATATCCCAAGAACGACTGAGGATATTATATTTAAACTTTTGGGATTTTTTCTATTACTACTTCTGCTGTTAAAATTAGCTAAATGAGAAGGGTGTAAGTGTATCCAAGCTGTAAAAGAGCATAGATATATATTTTGCGAATGGTATTAAGTTTAATTTTTCAGGGCAACTAGAGGTGTAAAACTAAATTAAACACTACTATTTGTGTCCCGATTTTTAAAAGGGTGTTTGTTGTTAAAAAATTTTGAAAATTTTCTCCAGCATACAAGTAGCAGGCCAAACTGTAAATTTTTGAAGAAAAACCGAAAAGATTTAAACTATTATATTATTTTTCCCTGAAAATACTATGTCAACACAAAACGAGCTGAAATTAATTAAGAAAAACTTTTTTCACAAACTAATATTTCAAAGAAAAGTAAAGAACTCCATTAAACCAAAAATGAGCAAAAAGAGAATCAAATAATCTACCAATCGTAAAACTACCGCGAATCAGCATCGATAAATAAATGAAACCCAAAACGAACAGAAATTACTATAAATAACCGAGTCAAACTCAAAACGAGAAGAAATTAACATGAGTAGGGCTCAAAACCCCTATGCCTTCCCAAGGTCAGTACATAATTTGTACTTAACTGATTTTTTTATGTTTTCACTTTTATAACTTTAACAAATCAAATATTATTAAAATTATTATTATTAAGGAATAAAAATTAGCATATGTATATTAAACTGACAATATACATTCATTTGTATTTTTTTTAGCGCTGCCTAAGTAAAGAAGGATGTGGGCACAATGTGTTTTTTTTTCTCCACCCGGGCACTTCGTATCGAAGGAGTTGTCGTAGAAACTTCGAAAACGGTTCATTCGATTTGAAATGGGCGTAGATCTTGCCCTTTTTAACACTCGAAAGAGATTGAAGGGCAACTAGCCCCCCCCCCCCCCCCCCCGCATTCCCCCAAAACACAACCCAAAAAAAATTTAGTGAGCCAATTTTTTAAGCGTAGTTTATTTCAAAATAGAAAACATGTTTTTGAGGAGGACACTCCCCAACAACCCTCGGGGCAAGGGTTTTAATTTATGCCCTGAGGGCATATAAGAACGATGTTGGCACAATGTACTTTTTTTTTTTTTTTCCTTTAGAGCAGGGCACTTCACATGGAAGGGGTCGTCGTAGAAACTTCAAAAGGGGCTCATTCGATTGGAAATTGAGAGTTCTTGTGCCCTTTTTAATAGTCAAAAGTGATATGAGGGAAACTAGCCCGCCCCACGCCCATCATTCCCCTAAACACATCCAATCAAAATTTTGAGATAGCCATTTTGTTCAGAATAGTTGATTTCCACATAGAAAATATGTTTTTAAGGAGGACACTCCCTCTAAACCATCAGGGCAAGGGTTTTAAGTTATGCCCTGGGGGCATATAAGGTTTTTATAGAAGGCGTTGTCGTAGAAATTTCAAAACAGGCTCATTCGATTGGAAATTCGAAGGGCTAGTACCTTTTTTAACAGTCGAAAGTGATTGGAGGTCAACGAGCCCCCCACCCCACGCCAATCATTCCCCCAAACACATCCAATCAAAATTTTGAGATAACGTTTTTGTTCAGCATAGTTGATTTCCAGATAGAAATTTATGTTTTTGTGGAGGACACAACCCTCAGGGCAAGGGTTTTAAGTTATGACCCGGGTGCATATAAGCTTTTTATAGGTGTTGTCGTAGAAACTTCAAAACAGGCTCATTCGATAGGAAATTCGAAGGCCTAGTACCCTTTTTAACAGTCGAAAGTGATTGGAGGGCAACTTGCCCCCCCCCCCCGCCCACGCCTGTCATTCCCCCAAACACATCCAATCAAAATTTTGAGATAGCCATTTTGTTCAGCGTAGTTGATTTCCAGATGGAAAATATGTTTTTAAGGAGGACAGTCTCCCCAAACACATCCAATCAAAATTTTGAGATAGCCATTTTGTTCAGCGTAGTTGATTTCCAGATAGAAAATGTGTTTTTGAGGAGGACACTCCCCCACGACCCTCGGGCGAAAGGTTTTAAGTTATTTCACAAGGGTGTGTAAAAGTACTGGAATCTCAATGCACTATGTATTTATTTTTTCCTTTAGAGATGGGCACTTCACATGGAATGGGTCGTCACAAAAACTCTAACAAGGGCTCAGTCAACAGGAACTCGAGGCCTTTAGTGTAGCTTATACTCGTTAGAAGAAATTGGAGGGCAACTCGCCCCCCCCCCCCCCCATGCCCATCATTCCCCCAAACACATCCAATCAAAATTTTGAGATAGCCATTTTGTTCAACGTAGTTGATTTCCAGATAGAAAATATGTTTTTGAGGAGGACACTCCCCCACAACCCTCAGGGCAAGGATTTTAAGTTATGCCCTGGGCGGCATATAAGGTTTTTGTAGAAGGTGTTGTCATAGAAACTTCCAAACTGGCTCATTCGGTTGGAAATTCGAAGGGCTAGTACCCTTTTTAATAGTCGAAAGTGATTGGAAGGCAACTATCCCCCCCCACGTCCATCATTTCCCCAAACACATCCAATCAAAATTTTGAGATAGCCATTTTGTTCAGCGTAGTTGATTTCCAGATAGAAAATATGTTTTGAGGAGGACACCCCCACAAACCTCGGGGCAAGGGTTTTAAGTTATACCCTGAACGCGTATAAGAACGATGTTGGCACAATTTACTATGTATTATTTTTTTCCTTTAGAGATGGGCACTTCAAATGGAAGTGCCCATATAAGGTTTTTATAGAAGGCGTCATCATAGAAACTTCAAAGGGGCTCATCCGATTGGAAATTGAGAGTTCTAGCGCCCTTTTTAAAAGTCGAAAGTGATTGGAGGGCAACTACCCCTCCCCCCACCCCCCTCACGCCCATCATTCCCCCAAACACATCCAATCAAAATTTTTAGATAGTCATTTTGTTCAGCCTACTTGATTTCCAGATAGAAAATATGTTTTTGAGGAGGACACTCACCCACAACCCTCAGGGCAAGGGTTTTAAGTTATGCAATGTGGGCATATAAGGTTCTTATAGAAGGTGTTGTCGTAGAAACTTCAAAACAGGCTCATTCGTTTGGAAATTCGAAGGGCTAGTACCCTTTTTAACAGTCGAAAGTGATTGGAGGGCAACTAGTCCCCCCCCCCTCACGTCCATCATTCTCCCAAACACATCCAATCAAAATTTTGAGATAGCCATTTTGTTCAGCGTAGTTGATTTCCAGATAGAAAATATGTTTTTGAGGAGGACACTCCCCCACAACCCTCGGGGCAAGGGTTTTAAGTTGTGCCCTGGGGGCATATAAGGTTTTTATAGAAGGTGTTGTCGTAGAAACTTCAAAACCGGCTCATTCGAAGGGCTAGTACCTTTTTTAACAGTCGAAAGTGATTGGAGGGCAACCAGTCCCCCCCCCCGAGCCCATCATTCCCCCAAACACATCCAATCAAGATTTTGAGATAGCCATTTTGTTCAGCGTAGCTGCTTTCCATATAGTAAATATGTTTTTGAGGAGGACAATCTCCCACAACCCTCAGGGCAAGGGTTTTAAGCTATGCCCTGGGGGCATATAAGGTTTTTGTAGAAGGTGTTGTCGTAGAAACTTCAAAAAAGGCTCATTCGATAGGAAATTCAAAGGGATAGAGCCCTTTTTAATAGTCTAAAGTGATTGGAGGGCAACTAGCCCCCCCCCACGCCCTTCATTTCCCCAAACAAATCCCATCAAAATTTACAGATATCCATTTTGTTGAACGTAGTTAATTTACAGATATAAAATACGTTTTTGAGGAGGACACTCCACCACAACCCTCGGGGCAATGGTTTTAAGTTATGCCCTGAGGGCATATAAGAACGATGTAGGCACAATGTACTATTTATTATTTTTCCTTTAGAGCCGTGCACTTCATATAGAAGGGGTCGTCGTAGAAAATTTAAAAGGGAATCATTCGATTGGAAATTGAGAGTTCTACTGCCCTTTTTAATAGTCGAAAGTAATTGAAGGGCAACTAGCCCTCCCCTCTCACGCCCATCATTCCCCCAAACACATCCAATCAAAATTTGAGATAGTCATTTTGTTCAGCCTAGTGGATTTCTAGATAGAAAATATGTTTTTAAGGAGGACACTCCCCCATAACCCTCCGGGCAAGGGTTTTAAGTTATGCCCTGGGGGCATATAAGGTTTTTATAGAAGGCGTTGTCGTAGAAACTTCAAAACAGGCTCGTACGCTTTTTAATAGTCGAAAGTGATTGCAGGGCAACTAGCCCCCCCCCCCCCCCACGCCCATCATTTCCCCAAACACATCCTATCAAAATTTTGAGATAGCCATTTTGTTCAGCGTAGTTGATTTCCAGATAGAAAATATGTTTTTGAGGAGGACACTCCTCCTAAAGCCTCGGGGAAAGGGTTTTAAGATATGCCCTGAGGGCATATAAGAATAATGTAGATTCAATATTCTATTTATTATTTTTTCCATTGAAGCAGTGCAGTTTATATGGAAGGGGTCGTCGTAGAAAATTCGATAGGGACTCTTTTGATTGAAAACTAAAAGTTATTGTGCCCTTTTTAATAGTCGAAAGTGATTGGAGGGCAAATAGCCCCCCCCCCCCCTTTACGCCCATCATTCCCCCAAACACATCCAGTCAAAATTTTGAGATAGTCATTTTGTTCAGCGTAGTTGATTTCCAGATAGAAAATATGTTTTTGAGGAGGACACTCCCCCACAACCCTCAGGGCAAGGGTTTTAAGTTATGCCCTGGGGGCATATAAGGTTTTATAGGAAGCGTTGTCGTAGAAACTTCAAAACAGGCTCATTTGATTGGGAATTTTAAGGGCTATTACACTTTGTAATAGTCAAAAAGTCTTGTTGGGACAATCGCCCCCCCCCACGCCCATCCTTCCCCTCGACACAATCCACACCACATTTTGAGATAGCCCATGTGTTGAGCAGAGGTGGTTTAAAAATAGAACATTTGTGTTTGAGATGGCCCCTCCCCCAAAAACCTAGGGGCAAGGGTTTTAAGTTATGCCCTGAGGGCATATAAGAACGATGTTGGCACAATGTACTATTTATTATTTTTTTCTTTAGAGCAGGTTACTTCATATGGAAGGGGTTGTCGTAAAAAACTTCAAAGGGGGCTCATTCGATTGGAAATTGAGAGTTCTAGTGCCCTTTTTAATAGTCGAAAGTGATTGGAGGGCAACTAGCTCCCCCCCACGCCCATCATTCCCCCAAACACATCCAATCAAAATTTTGAGATAGTCATTTTGTTCAGCCTACTTGATTTCCAGATAAAAATATGTTTTTGAGGAGGACACTCTCCCACAGCCCTCAGGGCAAGGGTTTTAAGTTATGCCCTGGGGGCATATAAGGTTCTTATAGAAGGCGTTTTCGTAGAAACTTTAAAACAGGCTCATTCGATTGGAAATTTGAAGGGCTTGTATACTTTTTAATAGTCGAAAGTGATTGGAGGGCAACTACCCCCCCCCCCCACGCCCATCATATCCCAAACACATCCAATCAAAATTTTTAGATAACCATTTTGTTCAGCGTAGTTGATGTCCAGATAGAAAATGCGTTTTTGAGGAGGACACTCCCCCACAACCCATAGGGTAAGACCTGCAGGTTATGGCAACGAGGCATTGGAGAGTGGGAGTAGCTTAACTTTAAATGTGTTATTTTTTCCTTTAAAGCAGGGCACTTTCCGGGGTAGAAGTTGTTGGAACCACTCTGGCAAAAACTTGGTTGATTGGAAATTGGAAGTTCTAGTGCCCTTTTTAATAGTCGAAAGCCATTGGAGGGCAAATAGCCCAACCCCCACGCCCATCATTCCCCCAAACACATCCAGTCAAAATTTTGAGATAGTCATTTTGTTCACCGTAGTTGATTTTCAGATAGAAAATATGTTTTTGAGGAGGACACTCTCCCATAACCCTAAGGGCATTGGTTTTAACTTATACCCTGGGGGCATATAAGGTTTTTATAGAAGGCGTTGTCGTAGAAACTTCAAAACAGGCTCATTCGATTGGAAATTCGAAGGGCTAGTACCCTTTTTAATAGTAAAAAGTGATTGGAGGGCAACTAGCCCCCCCCCACGCCCATCATTCCCCCAAACACATCCAATCAAAATTTTGAGATAGCCATTTTGTTTAGCGTAGTTGATTTCCAGTTCGAAAAATACGTTGTTGAGGAGGACACTCCCCCAAAACCCTCAGGGCAAGGGTTTTAAGTTATGCCCTGGGGGCATATAAGGTTTTTATAGAAGGCGTTGTCGTAGAAACTTAAAAAAAAGCTCATTCGATTGGAAATTCAAAGGGCTAGTGCCCTTTTTAATAGTCGAAAGTTCTTGGAGGGCAACTAGCCCCCCCCCACGCCCATCATTTCCCAAAACACATCCAATCAAAATTTTGAGATAGCCATTTTGTTTAGCGCAGTTGATTTCCAGATAGAAAATATGCTTTTGAGGAGGACACTCCCCGACAACCCTCGGGGCAAGGGTTTTAAGTTATGCCCTGAGGGCATATAAGAACGATGTTGGCACAATGTACTATTTATTTTTTTTCCTTTAGAGCAGGGCACTTCATATGGAAGGGGTCGTCGTAGAAACTTCAAAAGGGGCTCATTCGGTTGCAAATTGAGAGTTCTTGTGCCCTTTTTAATAGTCAAGTGTGATTGGAGGGCAACTAGTCCCCCTCCCCCCGACGCCCATCATTCCCCCAAACACATCCAATCAAAATTTTGATATATTCATTTTGTTCAGCGTAGTTGATTTCCTAATAGAAAATATGTTTTTGAGGAGGACACTCCCCCAAAGCCCTCAGGGCAAGGGTTTAAAGTTATGCCCTTCGGGCATATAAGGTTTTGAAAGAAGGCGTTATCGTAGAAACTTCAAAAACAGCTCATTCGATTGGAAATTCAAAGGGCTAGTGCCCTGTTTAATAGTCGAAGTGATTGGAGAGCAACTAGCCCCCTCCCACGCCCTCTAGGCCCCACAACACGTCCCATCAAAATTTTAAGAGATTCCTTTTTTTTCGAACAAATGCTTCCACGTGCGTAAATATATCTTCGTGGTGGACACCCAAATACAGACCTTAGGGCGCGGGTTTTAAGGTACATAATGAGTGCATATAAGAACAATATTAGCGCAATGTATTATTTATTATTTTTCGCTTTAGTATAGGGCACTTCATATGGTAGGGGTCGTTGAAGAAACTTCAAAAGGGGCTTATTCGATTTGAAATTGAGGGTTTTAGTGCCCTTTTTAATAGTCGAAAGTAATTGGAGGGCAACGAGCCATCCCCCCCTCACGCCCATCATTCCCCCAAACACATCCAATCAAAATTTTTAGATAGCCATTTTGTTCAGCGTAGTTGATTTCCAGATAGAAAATATATTTTTGAGGAGGATACTCCCCCACAACCCTCAGGGCAAGGTTTTTAAGTTATGCCCTTAGCGGCATTTAAGGTTTTTATAGAAGGCGTTGTCACAGAAACTTCCAATCTGGCCCCTTCGATTGAAAATTCGAGGGGCTAGTACCCTTTGTAGTAGTCAAAAGTGATTGGAGGGCAACAAGCCCTCCCTACGCCCATCATTACCCCAAACACATTCAATCAAAATTTTTAGATAGCCATGTTGTTTAGCGTAGATTATTTCGAGATAGAAAATACATTGTTGAGGAGCACACTCCCCCACAACGCTCAGGGCAAGGGTTTTAAGTTGTGCCCTAGGGGCACATAAGGTTTTTATAGAAGGCGTTGTCGTAGAAACTTAAAAAAGGCTCATTCGATTGGAAATTCAAAGGGCTAGTGCCCTTTTTAATAGTCAAAAGCTATTGGAGGGCAGCTAGACCCCCCTCCCCACGCCCATCATTTCCTGAAACACATCCAAACAAAATTTTGAGATAGCCATTTTATTCAGCGTAGTTGATTTCCAGATAGAAAATATTCTTTTAAGGAGGATACTTCCCGACAACCCTTGGGACAAGGGTTTTAAGTTATGCCCTGAGGGCATATAAGAAAGATGTTGGCACAATGTGCTATTTATTTTTTTATTTAGAGCAGGGCACTTCATATGGAAGGGGTCGTCGTAGAAACTTCAAAAGGGGCTCATTCGGTTGCAAATTGAGAGTTTTTGTGCCCTTTTTAATATTCAAAAGTGATTGGAGGGCAACTAGCCCCCCCCCCGACGCCCATCATTCCCCCAAATACATCCAAGAAAAATTTTGAGATAGCCCTTTTGTTCAGCGTAGTGGATTTTCACGTAGAAAATATTTTTTTTTAAGAGGGCACTCCCGCACAACCCTCAGGGCAAGGATTTTAAGTTATGCCCTGGGGACATATAAGGTTTTTATAGAAGGTGTTGTCGTAAAAACTTCAGAAAAGGCTCATTCGATTGGAAATTTAAAGGGTTATTGCCCTTTGTATTAGTCGAAAGTGATTGGAGGGCAACTAGCCCCCCCCCCCCGCACATCATTCCCCGAAACACATCCAATCAAAATTTTGAGATATCCATTTTGTTCAGCGTAGTTGATTTCCTTATAGAAAATATGTTTTTGAGGAGGACACTCCCCCAAATCCCTCAGGGTAAGGGTTTTAAGTTATGCCCTTGGGGCATATAAAGTTTTTAAAGAAGGCGTTATCGTAGAAACTTCAAAAAAAGCTCATTCGATTGGAAATTCAAAGGTCTAGTGCCCTTTTTAATAGTCGAAAGTGATTGGAGGGCAACTAGCCAACCCCCCCCCCCACGCCCACCATTACCCCAAACTCATCCAATAAAAATTTTGAGATAGCCATTTTGTTCAACGTAGTTGAAAGTTTCGGAAATTAGGTCTTTAAGGATGACAACCCCTCCCCCCATAGCCCTCAGGGCAAGGGTTGTAAGTTATGCCCTGGGGCAAATAAAGTTTTTATTGAAAGCGTTGTCGTAGAAACTTCAAAAGGGCTCATTCAATTTTAAATTGAATGGGTTAGTGCCTTTTTTAATAGTGTCAAGTGATTGGATAGCGACTAACGCCCCTCTCACGCCCACCATTTGCCAAAACACATCCAAACAAAATTTTTAGATATCTAGTTCAACGTAGTTGAACTTTCTGAAAATTAGGTCTTTTAGGATGATAACCCCCTCAGATCCCTCAGAGCACGGGTTTTAAGTTATGCCCTGGGGGCATATAAGGTTTATATAGAAAGCTGTTGTATAAATCATAGGCAGCACGATCGCGCTGCCTGAGTAAAGAACGGGGACACTCGAGAACGAGACAAGAAACGGGGACTAAGCAAAGAGGAGGACACTCCCTCACAACGCTTAGGGCAAGGGTTTTAAGTTATGCCCTAGGGACATATAAGAACGATGTTGGCATAATGTACCATTTATTATTTTTTTCCTTTGGAGCAGTGCACTTCGTATCGAAGAAGTTGTCGTAGAAACTTCGAAAAGTGCTCATTCAATTGGAAATTGGAGTGGATTTTCCCCTTTTTAATATTCGAAAGTGTTTGGAAGGCGTCTAACAACCCTCTCATGCCCTCCATTTCCCCAAAGACCTCCAATCAAAATTTTGAGACAGTCATGTTGCTTAACGTAGTTGATCGTTCTGTAAATTTGGTCTTAGTGGATGACAACCACCCTAAAAGACCTTAGGGTAAGGATTGTAAGTTATGCCCTGGGGATATATAAGGTGTTTATAAAAAGCGTTGTCGTTTCCAAAAAGGTTCATTAGATTAGAAATCAAAAGTCCTAGTGCCATTTTTAATAGTCGAAAGTGATTGGAAGGCTTGACATTTTTATAGTAAAGATTGATGTGGGTATAATGTATTATTTTTTGTTGTTGTCGTTGTTTGGACCAGGGCATTTCGTATCGAGGGAGCTGTCGTGAGAACTTTGAAAAGGACTCATTCGATTGAAAATAGAAAGGGCTGATGCCCTTTTTAATAGTCGAAAGTGATTTTAGGGCAACTAATCCCCCTTCCACTCCCACCCTCCCACGCCAACCCTCCCATTTCTGCTCTTAAAATTCAACCAAATCCAAATAGCGTAAGTGTATTCAAGCTATCAAAGAAAATAAACAGATTTTTTTGCGAATGATATCAATTTTTCCATTTCAGGTCAACTAGAGGAGGTATGAAACTAAATTAAACAGTACTATTTGTGTCCAGTTTTTTAAAAGGGTGTATGTTGTTAAAAATTGCTGAAAACTTTTCTCCAGCATACAAATAGCAGGATAACTATAAAGTCCTAAAAAACGAAAAGATTTAAAGTACTATTTTCTTTTTCCCTGAAAAGACTATGTCAATATAAAACGAACAGAAATTGATTTTTAAAAAACTTTTTCCACAAAATAAATTTTTCAAAAAAAAAGTATAGAACTCCATTAAACAAAAAATGAGCAAAAATAAAATCAAATAATCTACCAAGCGTGAAACTACCACAAATCAGCATTGATAAATAAATGAAACCCAAAACGAACAGAAATTACAATAATTAACCGAATCAAACTCAAAACGAGCAGAAATTAACATAAGTTGGGCGCAAAACCCCTATGCCGTCCCAATTGCAGAACAAAATTTGCACTTTACTGAAAAAACACAAATGAATGTGCATTTTCAGTTTAATATACATATACTGATATTTAGTAATCAAAATGTTAATGTTATTTGAATTATTAAAGTTATAAAAGTAAAAACATTTACATTTTTTCAGTAAAGTGCAAATTTTGTTCTGGCCTGGTAATTACCATGCTAATTATTTTTAATGTGTTTATTATACCTTCTCTTGAACACATCAAGAAAGGGATTTTCCGGGATGTCCCCAACAGGAAACCATTCCATGTGGCAACGGATGGTCGAGCGAAACTCGCCTTCAAATACTCCTGGCCTAGTTGTACCCTGCACATTCGAGCTGTACTTTGGCGAGTTTATCGATCGCAGCCGAGAGCTCTGCTCAGATGCCCTTAATGCAGAAGTCCAGGAAACGGAATAAACAGACAAACTTAAAGAAAAAAATCTTTTTGATCACCTTCTTAAGTGAACAGCAAGAATACACATAAATAATCAACGCCAATGTTGACTGGAAGATCAAAATTTCACTTGAGAATTTAGGCTTTTTTATGTGCCAATCTCTTTCCAGGTTTTGAACTATGGAATCTTCGTTAGATTATGACATATATGATGTATTTTGTCCTCTCTTATGATGATGCGATAGATACGAATAATTATAATGAATTAATGTTGCCGATGGGGATAAGTTTCCCCGGACTTGAATTAATAGGAAACGACCTTTCAATCTAGAAAATATTGGAAAAATTTAAATTCGAGATCCCCCCCCCACCGTCTTTTGCCTAAAAAAACAAAAATTACATAACAAAAACATAATACACATAAATTACAGGTTTACTTAGCTTTTAAGCAAACAAAATAACGAAGGAAGCTAGAAAGCATAAGAATACTTTAGCAAGTAGCGAGCAAATTTGTTAGTACTTCTAAAAAAGCTTGTTATTGTTGTAGTTAAACGACCCTTGTTTTTCAGGAGTCGCTCTTAAAGAATTGGCATAAAATTCAAACTTTAGTGCGAAGAGCGAAGCGTTGAGGACACTGGCGGATCCAGGGGGGGGGGGGGGTGCACCCCCAACATTTTTTTCTGGCGCCCTCTTTCCCTGTTTTTTTTTCTTTTGTTTTTACTCTTTTTTTAGAATAAATTTGTCAATTTGGTCAATTATTGGCACCTTTGTCACATTGGCCCCCCCCCAAGATTTTGCTCACTGGCGCCCTTGTCACATAGGGCCTTCCCCAAGACTTTGCTCTAGATCCACGGTTGAGTAGGGGACAACCTTCCTCATATACGTAATAATCTCTGTCCATTTTAAGTTTTAATGTTGCTCCTTACTTTCAGTTCAAATAAATTTTTCAATTTTTTTAATCCCTGATCGTCTTTCAAATAATCCCTGGAAATCTGCCTCTACCTCCACGGAAAATACCCCACCCCACTAAAAGATCCTCTAGACAATTCAATCCCGTTGAGAATTTACCCTTGACAATTACCCTTAGCATCTCCACAGGTAAGATTGTATTGGCAAAGAGAAAGTAAGACAAATAAAAAGAATTTCGTGTAGGAATTCTGTCAAAGTTTCCCCAGTGGAAAATTTCCCCTGAAAAGTTCAACCCCCGGAAACTTTCATCATCCCGAACGGCTTTGTGGTATCGTAGAGTTTATCAGCTTGTGCCTGCAAGTCTTGTGTAGAGCTGGCTAGCTCATCAATATCATCAGCGTAGGCAAGATTCTCAATTAGCACCCCTCCTATTGTTGCACCGTATTCCAACTGCATCAGTGACAGAACGGCATTTAGAAAGTGGTTGAAGAGATGTGGTGATAAAATACAACCCTGGAGAACTCCGGACAAAGTTGTGAACTCTTATGACAACCCATCAACCGTTATTACTTGGCCTCGGAACTGGTCGTACAGACTTTTGATTATTTGGACTATCTCATAAGGGATACCGTAGTGAAGGAGGATATGCCATAGTCCTTCGCGCCATATCAGGTCAAATGCCTGACGGAAATCAAAGAATAGTTGGTAGAGTTCTTGGTTGAATTCGATGTGTCGTTCCATGAGTTGCCGAACGACAAATATCTGATCGATTATTGATCTTCCAGGGCGAAAGCCGGCCTGATATTCACCAATAGCAAAGGCAGTTGTTGCTTGTATGCGTCGGAGTAGGACTTTTGTCAGGACACGTGACTGATGGCTCGTGAGGCTGATCAGACGGTAGTTTCTGCACTGTTTCTTTGACCCCTTTTTGTGAATGGGTACAATGGCAGCCTTGCACCACTGACGGGGTACGTGGCCGGTTTCCCACACCGCAGACACAATGACATGGTACAGATCAGTTACATCATCCGATCCGGCGTTAATGAGTTCAGCGATGACTCCGTCTGGGCCAGGGGCTTTTCCTTGTTTGAGCGACTTGATTGCTGACTCGGTTTCTGACTGGAGTTGGGGTGGTGGTTTGAGTTCTTGGTCGGGTATGGGGAAGCGGGTTAGTATTTTAGGATCCGCAGCTACTGGGGGTTTCAGTTTATCGATAAAGTATTCTTTCCATCTTTCAAGTTTCATCTTTGAATCGTAGATCTCATTTCCGTCTTTGTCCAGGATCACTGATGTTTGCGGCTCTTTTTTCCGGCTTAACTCGCGTACCATTCTGAAAACTGCTCCACTATTCCCTTTCTTGGACAGTACTTCGCAGTCTTCACATTTCTTCCGCAGGTGGTTACGTAGTGCCTTTCTGATATCTCGCTCTGCTCTTCTCTTGAGGAGCTTGTAAGTATCCCAACTGTGACGGTCGGATTTATTGCAAAAAAGTTGCTTATCCTCGCATAGCGCAATGATGTCATCTGTGATCCATGGTTTTTTATTTGGAGTTTTTCTTCCAAGGACGTCATTCGCTGTCTCTATGATTGCTGATGTAGCCTGCTCGTTCAGGGAGTCTATCTCATTAGCGGTGGTCAAGGGAGAATGATTTTCCAGGATCTCTCGTAATTTTTCAGATAGAGTGGAAGTGTAGGTGTACCTTTTTGCGGGATCCCGCAGCAGATCTAACCGGAATCTTGGGATTTTTGTTGCTTTTTGTAATTTTCTCGTTCTTAGCTTGAACCTTGACATCAGGAGAGTGTGGTCAGAGTCGAAGTCTGCTCCAAGTAATGCTACTGTGTCTAGTACGGAAGACTTCCAGCGCTTCGATATCAGGATATAATCAATCATGTTCTCAGTTTTACCATCTGGGGATCTCCAGGTCACTTTACGTCAATGGCGGTGTTTGAAAATTGTGTTCGTTAAGAATAACTCGTTTTCTCGGCAGAACAGCAGAAGTCGAGCAATCGTTCCCCTCTCGCATTGAGTTTTCCGTGACCAAAAGTCCCCATTACATCGGATCGACCGGTATGATCCATACCTACTATAGCGTTAAAGTCCCCCATGACAAATGTACGTCTTTCTTATGGATTTGGTCAATGACGCTTTGTAGTGTAAAATAGAATTCATCGCATTCTTCCTCACTTCTGGTGGAGTCTGGGGCATAGACTTGGACGACAGAGATATTCTTGGCAGCTCCCTTTAGTCGTAAGATGGCTATTCTTTCTGAGACTGGGGTGAAGGAGATTAGAGATTTTTTGGCAGTTGATGATACGAAGAATCCTACACCTTGTCGATGAACTCCGTCCTCGCGGCCGGACAACAAGAGGGAGGCTCCAGAGAGGTTTTTCTCACTCGTTCAGGGGAGGTGAGTCTCAGAGAGACCAATAACATCCCAATTGTACCTCTGTAATAAGGGCAAGATCTAGTTTTCCCGGTTTGGCAAGTGTTCGGATGTTTAGCGTGCCAAAGTGTAGGGAGGTTTTTGTCGGAACGGAACAACCGTGTGGATTTTCACCCCGGGTGGGGGTCGTCCTAGGCATAGGATCGTCGGCTGCCCCGGACGCAGTACCATGTAAAATCGCATTATTATCATTCAAGATTGGTTGTTCGTCGGCTACCCCGGACGCGGTAGCATGTAAAATTGCATTTTCATCATTCAAAATTCGTTGTTCGTCGGTTAACCCGGACGCGGTAGCAGATGTTCGTATAATACTGGACCCTTTTTTCATGATTTCCTGAGAGGTAGTTTCTTGGCTAAATGGGTGGTGGCGGCAAGCCACTCCTTCAACACCTTGCAGAGGCCGTTGTCCGTAAATCTGGATCCTCCGCCCTTTCGCAGTTGTCCTCCTATAGGGGATCCTCCCACGATGGTGTTCTGCTTCACTATGCAATTTAACCCATTGCTGGGAGAAGGTTTATAACTCACGGTACGTGCCGATACGCAGGTGAGCCCTGCAGAGTGTACATACGAAGGGCCTTCCTCCTCCTCCGCATGTATTTACGGCCCCCGGGCGAGGGTGCTCCAGTTTATATCAAGGACCCCTAGGGACTGGGTCCCCCCTTGGTCCGCGCCTCCTACTCAATGGAGGTACCCTACATATCTGTAGGGCGTTCCCCTATCCGCCACCTGGGGACGCGCTGAGTGGCCTGGGGGATGCCCCTGCTGAGAAGGTGACATATCATATTAGTCAGTCCTATAAAAACAAGCCAAAATTAATTAGCAGCACTGAAAAAAATAATTGTTTGTGCCTAATATCTCAAACCTGATATTTCATATACTTGGGCCACTTAATCTAATTAAAAGATTATTTTTCTTTATTGGGTCCAATGTTTTTTGAAGATATGTCTAATTATTTACCATTGTTTTTCTCAACAAAGTACATCCCAGTGTGGGCGTTAGAGGCTTAATAATTTACAGTGGAACCAGCTTGTTTGAATATTTTAATTTAAAACTTCATTTTGTTTTTAAATAATTTTGAATCTCATAACGTTTTTTACATAAAAAAAAATAAATAAGTCTTATTTTTAACTATTGCTTGGACACTCTGTTTAAAAGGTGTGCATGCAACTGAACCTTTGTTTGACTCAATTTCGGCAAAACTCAACCCCCATACCATTCAATCCCATCTAATTGAACCCCTTTGCAGCTCAATCCCATTTAACTGAACCCTTGCTCAACTGAGCCCCTGTTTAACTGAGCCCTGTGCAAACCAACCCCATTAAACTGAACCCCATTAAACTCCTCAACTGAGTCCCTGTTTAACTGAAACCTGTGCAACCCCTCCCCATTGAACTGAACTTTTGTTCAACTCAACCCCTGTTTTACTTTACCTCTATGCAAATCAACTCCTGTTTAACTCAGCCATCATTTAAATCAAGCCCTGTTTGACTCAACTCAACCCAAGGCCTAAGAATAAATTTAAGCTAGCACTGATTAGAAGCTCAAAATTTGCTTCCTACTTCAGTTGCTGATCAAATTTTATAATTAGCTTGTTTAAAATATAAATGGGGAGAAGGGGGTGGTTGAATTTTGACCTTGGCTCCAAAACTAGAAATAGATTTTTTCTTTGGTTAGGCTTAATGTTTAATAGGATTTAGTCTCTACCCATAAACAATGGTAAGAAAAATACTGAAGAAAAAAATAGACATATTGGGAAGAAACCAAAGTTTTACAGGCTCAAATATTTCTGCTACAAAAAAGAAGATTCTAAAAGGAGATTCTGGCAGTAGATTATTATTCTTAGAAGAAGCTTTGCATGGTTAATTAATTGTCTTTTTTATTTGGAACTTTTGGGTGAAGTATGGTAGGCTACCATTAAAACCAGAGACCAGTTCATGCACACCGTTATAGGGTGAGAGAATTAAAACCCTAATTTCAAGAACCTTGGATGGTTACTTATGAGAATATGAGGATGGCAGTTAATGTAAATTGCATGTGGTGCAATTGATATAATACAGGCTTGCCCACCTGAAAATTGGCAACTCATGACTCTGCGCTGGTATTTTCAAAGAAAAATGTAAAAAACAATAAATTTCCACTTCCTTCTGGATATTCAACAGTAAATTTCTCTCCCCAATTGTAAATTTTCTTGAACTGACACCAATTGATAGGTTTCAGTTTTTCTTTCAATGCTCAGGTTGTTCTTGTATAGCTCTTATTTGTTCAGTTTTTCTAGTGTTTTTACCTTTTTTTATAAGTTGGTTCAAGCTAAGCCCCCCCCCCCCCGTTAATAAAGCCTTTCGTTTGTGAAGTCAAAATGTTTGGTCTTTGATTGTCAGTACAATTTTTTTTAACTGTCTTATTAACAAATCTTTTCCTTTTGCATATTCTCGTTTTGTTATGATATTTGGCATGTGAGATTAAGTATCGTTCTTTAAGATCTTTATCGATTCCTTAAATTGTCCTTTCATATAATATATTTTCCTTGTCTTTCTTATCTTTCCTGAAATCTAACAAAAATTACTTGTCGGAAATTCTCACTTTGATTTTTTCAAAATTCAAGAAGCTAAATTTCAACACAATTTGAGAAACAAAATTCATGAAATAAGCATTTTCAATGCCAAATTGAACATGTTGACTGGAGGCAAAGAAGAAAAAGCATAAGATACTTTCAAAATCCCATACGGTCTGGACATTATTAATAATTAAATAAAAAAGCAAGTTTTAACTGAAAGTAAGGAGCAACATTAAAACTTAAAACAAACAGAAATTATTCTGTATATGAAAGGGGATGTCCCCTCCTCAATGCACTCTTTATGCTAAAATTTTTATTGTTTCAAAAAGTAGAGTTGTGACAAAAAGTCAAACTTCAGCGTAAAGAGCAGGGCATTGAGGAGGGGTCAGCCCTTTTCATATACGGAATAATTTCTGTTTGTTTTAAGTTTTAATGTTGCTCCTTAGTTTCAGTTAAAAAAAACTTTTTTTTCTTTTCATATTTAATTTCTGAACGTTTTTGAATTAATACAGGTTTTGAATTTGGCTCTCCATACATGAATAATTAAAACGAAATTTGCATATACCTTTTATTAACTAATAATAACCTTATAATAACCTAAGTTTGATTTTTGTTCCAGTTATTTAAGAATGATTTCTCAATCACAAAGGCTGTTTAATTAGATAAATAACCTCTTTTAAAAGTTGAAAAAAAACTTTAGCATAAGAGCGAGCTATTGAGGAGTGGCAACCCACCTTATGTACGTAATATTTTCTGTTTGTTTTAAGTTTTAATGTCGCTCCTTACTTTCACTTGAAAAAAACTTGTTTTTTTATTTAATTTCTGATTGTTTTTTAAATAATGATGGGAAATCCAGCCCCCCTTCATGGAAATTCTCTTCCCCCATAAAAAATTCCTTCATGGAAAGATACTCCCACGTAACCACCTTCCCCGACCCCCCCACCAGAAAAAATCCTCCCTGAAAACGTCTGTATATTTCCCAATAACCGATACTATATGTAAACAATGGGGAAAGCTCATAACTTGCAGCCTTTCACCCAAGGCCTGTGGGGGATTAAGTTGTCCTCAAAGACATAGTTCTTAGATTTTTCTACTATGCTGAACAAAATGGCTATCTCAAAATGTTGATATGGTCACTTTGGGAAAAAAATGAGCCTGGGAGGGGGCCTAGTTGCCCTCCAAATTTTTTGGTCACTTAAAGAGGGCATTGAACTTTTAATTTACTTTTGAATGAGCCCTCTCGCAACATTCTAGGACCACTGAGTCGATACCATCACCCCTGGGGACAAAAAAAAAACAACAAATAAACACGCATCCATGATCATTCTTCTGGCAAAAAAAAATTCCACATTTTTGCAGGTAGGAGCTTGAAAACTCTACAATAGGGTTATCTGATATCCTGAATATGATTTTGATTTTCATTAAGATCTTATTACTTTTAGCAAGTGTTTCCTCCTTTTTTCTAAAATAAGACAAATTTTCTCAGGCTCTTACTTTTGATTAGTTAAAAAAACTTTTTCCACAAAATAAGTCTTTCAAAGAAAAGTAAAGAACTCCATTAAACAAAAAATTAGCAAAACTAAAATCAAATAATCTACCAAGCGTGAAACTACAACAAATTGGCATTGATAAATAAATGAAACCCAAAATGAACAGAAATTACAATAATTAACCGAGTCAAACTCAAAACGAGTAGAAATTAACATAAATTGGGTGCAAACCCCCTATGCCTTCCCACGCCTAGAACAAAATTTGGACTTCACTGAAAAAATATAAATGTTTTTACTTTTATATATTTAATAAATAGAATAATATTAACATTTTGATTACTAAATATCAGTATATGTATATTAAACTGACAATGCACATTCATTTGTATTTTTTACAGTAAAGTGCAAATTTTGTTCTGGCCTTGGGAAGGCATAGGGGTTTGGTGGGCGTGAGAGGGCGTTAGTCGCTCTCCAATCAACTTCAACTATTAAAAAAGGCACTAGCCCTTTCAATTTTCAATTGAATGAGCCCTTTTGAAGTTTCTACGACAACACTTTCAATAAAAACCTTATATGCTTTTTTTAAAATACTAAAAAACATTAGCGTAGTGAGTGAGGTGTTGTGGAGGATTAATCCCCTCATATACGTAATAATTTCTGTTCGTTCTATGTTTTAATGTTGCTCCTTACTTTTAGTTGAAAAAACTTGTTTTTCTTATTTAACACAGACAGGGAGCGTGATTCATCAATAGCAACACAAATATAATGCACTGCTAGAGTATTAGCTGTGAAAGATGTTTTCATGACTCATAACATATTCCAACCCTTAACTTTTGGTTTACGTGGTAACAGGAGTAGCTAAATTGTCTTGTTGTTTCAAGTGAACATCTATATTCAAATTATAGATTAATACTATCGACTATATTTTCTTTTTAGGGTCTTGTAAAGAGACTTTTTTGGCGCAAATGTTTCGTTTTATTTACGTTTTTAGTGAATCCTTTCACAATAATTGATACTGAGGATTGACAAAGAGACCCAGAGGGAGAGAGACAGATACAGAAAAGAGAGAGAGAAGTGAAAGAGATATAACCAAACAGAGAGAGAGAGAGGGGTATAGGCAGAGGGAAAGAGAAAGGAAACAGTTAATAGAATAGGAAGAGCATAAAAATAGGCAGTACAAAGGGAAAAAGATCATGCGACTTAAAATTACTTTGTGAGTAATTCTAATTCGAGGCTAGTAATATTGCTCGAAAATATTTCTGAAAGCTTACCCTCTTTCAAAACAGCATCATCCTCCCTGTTTTCAATTGGACCAGGGGAAATAATTACAGAGTAAGGCGAATCATATCCTCCGCTAGAATTATCATGTCTCCTTCCATGTTCACTGTGCTTAATTATTGACTCGGGATGGATCACTTCACAAACACCGCAAATACTGTGATCACTTCACAAATACTGTGAGGAGGCGTGTTTGAATCAATATAGACATTTGATTTTGTTTATACGCCAGTGAATGGAAGTGTTTATTTAATATGTGAGTTTTGTTTCCTATTTATTTATATTTTTCTTTTGTTGTTTTTTTTTTCCCTTTATGTGCTTAGTATGCTTTTATTTTGATGTAAGTTAAGGTTTTTAAAAAGAACATTTTTTGTTTCATTTTTTTCTTTTCTTTTTTTTCCAGTGAGAAAGGCTCCCGGACGTGGGGCCGAAATATTCGGAGCATTTTTGTTTAATTAAGTGTTTATTTAATTGTATTCATTGCTTTATAAAAATTAAAACCCGTTTTTCTTGCTTAATTTTTCGTAAATGGAAAAGCAGTGTGGTCTAAGAGATTATTTACGTATAATGCCCTCTTAATCAAGCAGTTAAAGGTACGCCTGAGTTTGGGTGACACCAGCGCTAGAACCTTACTCAGAACATTCTACATCCGATAGAGCTGAAAAATGTTTAATAAGTTCAACTCATATTCGAATCCAGATTTTATTGATTATGTTATAGTAAACCGAAGACTGGCAGGATCAATACAAGATACTAGGGTATATAGGAGTGCTGTTATTGATGTTTAAAGTAAAGATCACCATCTAGTAGTGTCAAAGGTTAATTTAAAACTGAAATATCGAAAGGGTAACTACCTTCCGGGAAGTTATGATGTTGGTGGGCTCTAGGATGAGAATTTGAGAGAAACTTTCCGGGAACGGCTGAATGCTAGTCTTGAGAGTTTAAAATTTGACAATATGGAAGACGGTTGGAATAATTTTCGAAAAATAATTTGTGAAGTTGCTGAAGGTGTATTAGGGAAGAAAGCTAGAACTGCAGCTAAGAATATTAGTGAAAAAGCTGTATGTTTAATAGAAAGGAGAAAGGAGAAAGGACTTGTACAAGAATTATCTGTGTGATAGATCGTATGAAAACAAAAGAAATGTAAAGAATGTGGAGAAAGCATTAAAATATGAACTAAGGAGGTGTGAAGTGGAGACCATGGATAAAATTGCTGATGATAGTAAAATATTGTACTGGCATGTTAATAAATTGAGAGGGAGTGTCAATCCGGACTTGTCCCAGTTAAAGATAGGAATGGGTTCGCAATTAGCGATAAGGAGAAAACTAAAGAGAGATGGGCCGAACATTTTGAAAACTTGCTTAACCGAGATAGAGTTGCAGGAAAAAATATAGAGGAAAATCAAAAAGTTTGTGATACTTTGGATGTGAAGGAAGCATGGGCGCCCATATGGGGGGGGCAGGGGGGCTCCCCCCTGGCTGAATGATGTTGCCTTATATTTATATTTTTGTTCTGAGATTTCTATTATATAGTATTAAAAGTGGCAATTAGACGAGATTTGCCCCCCCCTGGAATTCAGCTTATGGGCGCCCATGGAAGGAAGATTTGTTTTGTGAGGAGGAATTAGCAACAGTACTAAAAGGATTAAAGAATAATAAGGCTCCAGGTGCTGAAAGGGTGGTAAATGAGTTTCTTAAATATGGTGGCTCTGAGGTCAGAAATCAGTTATTGAAGATTATGAATATGATTTTTGAAAAAGGGGAAGTACCTAACAATTTTAGGAAAGCCTTATTTAAGCCACTTTATAAGAAAGGTGATAAAAGTGAGTATGGTAATTATCGAGGGATTAGTCTGGTCTCTGTAGGTAGTAAGTTACTTAGCAATATGATACTTTTTAGACTCAGAGATGCCGTAGACAAAGTTTTAAGAGAAGAGCAGTGCGGTTTTAAAAAAGGTAAAGGATGTGTCGACCAAATTTTCACTCTTAGGCTAATAATTGAGAAGTGCCTGAGTTTTCAAACACCTTTGGTCCTCAGTTTTATAGATTACGAGCAAGCGTTCGATTCTGTTGATAGAAGAGCTTTAGTTAAGGTTTTATCCTTGTATGGTATACCAGACAAATACATTAAAGTGATTAGTGCTATGTACGAGAATAACACTGCTACGGTTAAGGTAGGAAATGAGGTTAGCAGCTGGTTTTGTATTAAATCAGGAGTTAAGCAGGGCTGTGTTCTATCCCCCTTTATCTGGATTATTTTGATGGACTTTGTTTTAAGGAGCACAGGAAAGGCAATGGGAGACCACGGAATCAAATGGAGAGGAAAAAGTCTCCTCGATTTGGATTTTGCTGATGATTTAAGCATCCTAGATGAAAGTGTGAGCAAAATGAATGAAGTTTTAGAGGTTTTGCGAGTTCAGGGTGCTAGAATTGGTTTGGAAATTAATGTTAGGAAGATTAAGTCACTATGGCTAAGACTAAGTGAAGATGAAAAGGTGACGTTGGGTAATGAAAAGATTGATCAGGTGATCAGCTTCACTTACCTTGGTAGTATTATTAGTAAAGATTGTGTGAGCAGTTAAGATGTTAAAAATAGAATAGCCAAGACTCATTGTGTTTTTTCACAGTTAAAAAAAATATGGAAGAATATGAAGATAAGTCTGCAAACCAAGATTAAAATCTTAGAAGATACAGTGATGACAGTGGTCAAATATGGCTCTGAAGCATGGACGCTCCGAAAAGCGGATGAAGATTTTCAAGATGTTTTCCAGGGAAATTGCTTAAGGATTGTTCTGGGTACCCGGCTGACTGACCGTATTTCAAACAATAGGCTATACGAAAAATGTGGTTCAATACAGCTCTCTAGGGCTATAATGAAAGAAAGGTTGAGGTGGCTAGGGCAGATTGTGCGGAGGAAGGATGACAGATTGCCGAAGATTGTTTTTTTCAGCCAACCATCTAGGGCTAAACGGAAAGCAGGTTGTCCCCGTCTGGGGTGGGAGGACGTCATAAAGAAAGATTTAAAGGAAATGGGAACTTCGTGGGCGGGTGTAAAAAGGGAGGCTTTGAATAGATTGGGGTGGAGGAGGATCGTACGTAGCTGTGTTGGCCTCAGGTGGATTGGTGCTGCGGTGAGTTGTTAGTAGTAGTAGTATATACATATATATATATATATATATATATATATATATATATATATATATATATATATATATATATATATATACTACTACTACTATTACTACTAAAAACTCACCACAGCACCAATCCACCTGAGGCCAACACAGCTTTGCACGATCCTCCTCCACCCCAATCTATTCAAAGCCTCCGTTTTTACACCCGCCCACGAAGTTCCCATTTCCTTTAAATCTTTCTTTATGACATCCTCCCACCCCAGACGGGGACAACCTGCTTTCCGTTTAGCCCTAGATGGTTGGCTGAAAAGAACAATCTTTGGCAATCTGTCATCCTTCCTCCGCACAATCTGCCCTAACCACCTCAACCCTTCTTTCATTATAGCCCTAGAGAGCGGTATTGAACCACATTTTTCGTATAGCCTATTGTTTGAAATACGGTCAGTCAGCCGGGTACCTATATATATATATATATATATATATATATATATATATATATATATATATATATATATATATATATATATATATATATATATATATATATATATATATATATATATATATATATATATATATATATATATATATATATATATATATATATATATATATATATATATATATATATATATATATATATATATATATATATATATATATATATATATATATATATATATATTATTTTTTTATTATTTTATTTTTTGTGGTTTGTTTTAGACCAGGGCACTTTGTGTAGAAGGAGTTGTCATAGAAACTTCAAAAGTAGCTCATTCGATTGGAAATGCCAAGTTCTAGTGCCCTTATTAATAGTCGAAAGAGATTGTAGGGAAACCAGCCCCCCCCCCTACGCTCATCATTTCCCCCAAATACATCCAATCAAAATTTTTAGATACCCATTTGGTTCAACATAGTTTGAAAGTCCAGTAATTATGTCTTTGAAGATGACAACCCTCAGGGCCAGAGTTATTGTAAGTTGTGTCCTGGGGGCATATAATGTTTTTATGGAAAGGGCGGTCGTATAAACTTCGGAGGGGGCATATTGGATTAGAATTCAGAATCTCTAGTGCCCTTTTTAGGAGTCAAAGTGATCAGAGGGCAACTAGCCCCCCCCCCGCGCGGCCTATTTTCTCCAAATGTATCCGATAGCAATTTTGTGTTCAAAACGGTCCAAAAAAGTTTTGAACATTTGTTCAAAAACAGTCCAAAGATCACATAACAAGGCTTTCGAGGTTGCCACAAGCCTTCGACCCCACCCCCAGAGTCAGGGGCAAGAGTTGTTAGTTATACCCCGGGGACATATAAGGTTTTTATGGTTCCAGTATGGAAACAACGCCCCAGAGCCCAGGGGTAAGGGTTGTAAGTTATTCCCGTGGCAACAAGATTTTTATGTAACGAGTGGCCGCATAAACTTTGGATCGGATGGGGTTCATTTCCTTGGGAGTTGGAAGCTCAAATTTGTTCAAAAACAGTCCAAAGATCACATAACAAGGCCTTTGAGGTTGTCACAAGCCCCCCCCCCCCCCTGGAGGCAGGGGTTGTAAGCTATGCCCCTTGGACATATAAGGTTCTTATGGAAAGGGTTGTTGCATGAACTTTAGAGGAGGCACATTTCATTGAAAATGTAAAGTTCTAGTTCCCTTTTAAGAGCCAAAAGTGACCAAGGGCACCCCCCCCCTTCCTGATACCTTCTGTTCCCAAAACGTATCCGATTAAAATTGTGACACAGCCATTTTGTTCATCATAGTACAAATAGCATATAGCAATGTTTCCAGTGTGGACACAACGCCACAGAGCCCAAGGGCAAGGGTTGTAAGTTATGTATATAAGATTTGTAAGTGGCATATAAGATTTTTGGGTAACGGGTGGCCACATAAACTTCAAATCGGATGGGGCTCATTTGATTGGAAGTCGGAAGCTCTAGTGCCCTTCTTAAGAGTCAAAAGTGAATAGATGGCAACAAGCCCCTTCCCCACAAGCCTATTATTCCCCAAAACACATCCGATCAAAATTTTATGAAAGCTATTTCGTTCAGCATTGTTGAAAGGTCCAGTAATTATATCTTCCGGATTGTCAACCTCCCCCCAGTCCTCAGGGAAAGGGCTGTAAGTTAGGCAATTCGTTCCTTGTTTACTTGTAATGTATGTTATTGAAAAAGGCATACATGTTTTACATGAACTTTCCAAAAAGATAAAGGGCATTCAGGTGAGCCTTTCAGAAAAGGTTGAGGGGAGTGTTGAACTAGATTAAAACATGTTATACATATAAAAATTTTCAGAAGGGCGTAACTCATGAATGACTGGGTATAACAATTTGGAACTTTCAGGAAATGATAAGGAAGATGATCAAAAAGGGAATATTTACATGCTACCACTCCGACTACAACTAGCACCACTACTGCCACTACTACAGCTACTACCACATTACTATATTTACAATACTGAGAGAAATTTTGAACCAAATCAAAAAATGCTATGTGCATGTGCTTTGTCAAAAGAGCATATCTCAAGAATTGATTTGGATATAAAGTTGGAAATTTCAGAGAATGCTATAAGCGGAAGATCATCTGACCAAAAGGAAATATGAGCACGCTACTACTAATACTACTATCAATGCTACACATTGGTGGATCCAGGGGGCCCTGCCCCCCACCCCACCCAATATTTTTTTTGCGCCCTTTTTTCCTGTTTTTTTTTTCTTTTTTTCACTCTTTTTTTAGAATAAATTTGTCAATTTGGTCAATTATTGGCACCTTTGTCTCTCTACCCCTTCCCCAAGATTTTCGTCAATGGCACCCTTGTCACATTGGGGGGCCCCCCCCCCCCCCCCCAATGGTTTTGCTCTAGATCCGCCCTGCTGCTACATTTACTACTAATACTGCTACTGCTTCTTTTGCCACCACTTTTAAAATCAACACGTTACTACCGCTGCTGCTACTAGTGCTACCGCTATTAGTATCAATACTACTACTAATAATACCAATACTACTGCTGTGACTACTATTACTACTATATCTAAGGGTATGAAGGTCTTGCCACAGCCAAGTTTTAATTTTTATAGCAAGCCATAAATTTTTGCACAAACAATGGCAAAACGCAACCGAAATTAAATGCTGAGATAGCCAGTTGGTTTAGAACTGTTGGGGAACTAAATAAATAGTATCTTGTTAGTTTCAGAGGTGATATATCCACATGGTGGAGCATCCATCCCTAAATATATATAAATACAAAACGATTGGCAATAATATAGAACGCATATGCAGAATTATTAAAGGTTTTACAGAGGTATTACCGAAAAACGTTTGTAGGAGTATATTGACAAGTCAGCTGGTCTTTAATTAGGAAGGGTGTGACAAAATCCACCGAAAGTTAATCTATAAGGCCAAACTATGTTGTTATTTTAGTGAGTTGCAGTTTTTGTATTAAAGTTTATTTCACTTACTATCTTTGGAGAACTTCTCATGCATAGTCTCATGTTTTCAATCTTCCTAGGATCTCACGGTTTCTAATGTTTTGGGGCTTGAATATGTTTTTGAAATTCTCGAAGTTGGAGCGGTAACTTTCTCACAATAGTGAATTCTGAGCAAACTATTTCGAAAATTTAAGACGTTGAAAATGTTAACTTTTCTACTCAAAATCTAGATACTAGACATATAGCCTAGAGAAACAGTCAGAAATGAGTAATTACTTTTTAATAAATTTATTGAGTCAAGCTGGTTTGGATGCAAATTTGGTCAATATATACCAAATCATATTATTGAGTTAGGACTAAAGTGAATACACCATTTGATGCCTTTTTATGCTGATTACGGATATAATAAGCATTTCTATTGAAAATGAATTTCAGCCCCCCCCTCCTATATCTGCCAATTCAGGGTTTGGTTACGTATCTCCGATATAGGGGGGGGGGCTGAAATTCATTTCCGATAGAAATGCTTATTATATTTGTAATAAGTATAAAAAAGGCATCAAATGGTGTATTCACTTTATTTGAAACTCGATAATATGATTTGGTATATATTGACCACAAATTTCCCTTTTCTTGATTAACTTGCTATCTGAAGGATGAACATACCACTCAAATAGCCTAGCTATTTTGGAATATTGTTTACTGTAATAGCTTATTTGAACAAATAATTCTGGGTAAAATTCTACTTTAACTACTTTTGGCTATTTTGGAAAAGGGTTAGGTTAGGAAAAATGAAACTTTCAGGTATGGGTCTGCAGGCTAAAGTATGTCCCAGGAAGCTATGTTGAATTACCTTTCTCCACTTCTTCTCCCCCTAAAGGGTCCTGACATTTAATGAACTCGCACAATCTGTGTTTTATACGAATGAATCCTTTTTAAATAGATTTGGTGTTTAAATAAAGTAAAAAAAACTTTTTTTGGGCTTCCCAACTTTCCTCAAAACCAACTTATTATGTATTAAAGCCTTGCCAATACAATGTATAAATTTTGAAAAAAAAACATTTATATGGCTGAAAATTTTATTCAAATAACAGGAATTACATTTTTAGAATGACAGCCAGAGAAAAAGAAACTGATAACTGAAAATTAAGATAAACTATTGTTTTGTCACAATTTCAATAGGTATAGACCTGTCATGCAGGCAAATTTCAGGACCCTCTAGAGGGAGAAGGAGTGGAGGAAGTTTCACCAGGGTACTTTCTTGGGACATACTTTAGCCTCTAGACCCATCCCTGAAAGTTTCCTTTTCCTAACCTAACCCCTTTCCAAGATAGCCAAAAAGTAGCTAAAGTAGAATTTTACCTAATTCTGAATTATTCCCTGACTAATTCTAAATGGATAGACAAGCTCTTTCTGATTAGGGTATGGACAAATCCAGTTTACAGCAGTAAGCAGAGCTGGATCAAGATTTTTACTTGGGGGAGGGGGACAAATGGAGATTTTGCTGCCCCCATCAGTAGATGCCACCATCAATACTGTGAATATTACAATTTTTATTTAGAGTGAAATTTGAATATATTTCATGGGAAAATAATGGTATCTATTTATAACATATGTTATTTATTAAAAGTGCTGTTATTTCAACTCACAATTTACTTCTACTTTGGTTAATGCATATTATTGATATATTATTGCAAATAATGCATATTATTGATTTAGAAAAAAAACCTCCCTCTCTCAAATATAGCCTAAGCTTAGTAGAATGGTAGTGGGATAGGCTAATAGAATGTAAAGCATAACATAAATGAAACATTTAAGCAATAAAATTATCAAACAGTTTATGGTAACAAACTGCAAGTGAGTGACTTGGTCCAGTAGTAACTGCAATTCTAAAAAGCAGTATTTTGACAACAATAGTTAGCTCACATAAAAGGAATTGGCTTTTATGCTGATTCAAATAGGCCTACATAAAATTTGAAGTTTAATGTTGTCCAGCAAAAGCTACAAATTCCAGAAAATTTGCCTGATTTTCCTTATATGAGAAAAAACCATTAAAAGGTCAAGGAGTCTTTATGAAAATCACACCATCAGATTTAGCACATCAGAGAGACTTACTGTAGAGGTTCAGACCTTAATCTACAAAAAATATAGAATTTTGCATTTTTTTTTGCCAGAAGAAAGATGACAGATTTTCTTTTTTTTCTCCAGGGGTGAATAAATGGTCCTTGAAGATTAGCTTATTCAAATAGAAATTAAAATTTTTAGCACCCCTTTTGAGTGACCAAAAAGATTGGAGGGTAACTAGACCCCCTTCCACTCCCCTTTTTTCCCCAAAGACATCCAACCAAAATTTTGAGATAGACATTTTGCTCAGCATAATTAAAAGGTCCAGAAACTATGCCTCTTGGGCTTACTTGACCCCCCTCTACAGCCCCTAGGGAAGGGACAAATAAAATGTGTCCATTATTTACATATAGTATTTGCAGGATTGCATCTAGTATTTTTTTTTAGTGGCATTATCTTTTTGGATAGGGTTTGACACAAGGAAACTTTAAAAAGCATATTAGTATGTGTTTATATGCATTTTTATTATGTTTTTATGAGCCAGACAGACAGTTTTTGCCCCCCCCCCCCCCCCTTCTGGATACAGCCTTGGAGAAATAAACAGCCTTTTTTTTTGGGTGGGGAGAATTTTCTAGGTAAAATTTATACAGTGGAAATTTACCAGGATTTATCTATGGAATTTATTTCATTTGTGTTACTTTCTCTTTGGTGATTCATTTTTACATGTGGAGATGTTCTAGGGGAACTGACCAAGGGGAAAAAAATTGCCAGCTAGGATAACTCATTATTTATCATTTGTGCCACTGTTCTTCTCAGGCTACTACCTTTATGATCCATTTTTCCTGATTTATATATTTGTTTCATGCCATAGATTCTCACACATTTGTAAAATATTGAAAAAAGCTGTTTGGCCAGACCTAACAAAGAATACCAGTCTAGTTTACCCCAACCTCAGAACAAAACATTATAATAGCAAAATTTGTTTGTTATTCACCACCATTTCTCCTTTAACTGAAAGATTATAATAAATAATAATATCATTTTATCCCCCATTTGACACTCTTTCCAAATATAATCTTCTTTATTGTGACAACTGGACCCATCCATCACTCTAATAGGGCCAGATTAAGCCCTAGGCTATGTACAAAACCTGTAAAGAAAACACTTTAATTATAAAATTCCTAGTTGAGACCCTAAAAGTGCAATTAATAAAAATATTCTACATATTATAAAGTGAGAATTTTGTTACTGTAGTATTTTCTTGTGAAGTTTTGTGTGTAGCCTAGGGCTATGTATGGCCCCATTAGGGGGAGGGGTACAATTTTCACGGTGGGGATGATTGCCTTTGTAAAGATGGTTGAATATGGGATTGAATGGTACTAATGTTTTGTTATTATAGTATTTACTTCAAAGTAGGAATTTTGTTTCATAATTCTCACTTTATTACATTTAGAAAATATCTGTTTATAAGATTAGCCTATCTTGCTTACTTCCAGTTTAATGGCATCTCAGCTCCACCCCCATTTTATTGCCTGAATGTAGCCTAATGTAGTATACAAAAGTGCTGATTTTGTTTGCTTACTTAAGCATTCATACTTAAATGTGTTGCTCATACTTATTTTTGTCATGTTAACAGCTGGTTCATAATACCAATAAAAAAAAAAAAATCAACAAATTTCTGTATATAACCTAGGGATATATCCAGACATTAAATGGGGAGATAGGTGGGGCAGAGATAGATTAAAAGCAACTCTAATAATAATTTATGTAATTGGGTTACATTCCAATGCATAGAATTTTCTTATTATAGTTATACCTAATACTCTTGTGCACAGGGGTTTCTACATTAGACACTATATTAAAACTCGGGGTCGGAGGTTGGTTGTTCCACTCCAACCTCCCGACCTCCTAGGTGGGAATCAGCATGATAAGCACGAGTGCTCCCAAGCTATGGTTGGGGTCTCGGAGTGAGGATTCACGCCCCGTCCCTAGCGAGCCGGGAGGAGAGCCCTAAGTTGCACCTCACAGCGGTGGAGTGGTGTAACATTCTATTAGTAGCCTAGCCCAACAAATAGAATGGCTAACGCAATGGGGCGCCAAGGGTCTGGGGAGCCTTTGGTCAAGTCAATTCCTATGAAACACCAATGGATATTGAAGATCAAATGCAGATAGATACTACTATTACGGCGTTCGCGGTAGCCAACGCGGACCAGGTCAGGGTGGTGCCTGGCCCAACAAGTATGCAAGCCGCCCGATCAAGAAAACATCTGAATATTGGCGCGTGGAATGGTTGCAGCTGCAAGCTGGAATCCACGCAACTGCTCCTTGCAAGGGAGCTGCAGAAGTATAAAATCAACGTTTGTTGTCTGTCAGAAACGAGACTTAATGATGTTCTGTCCAAAAAGTTGACCATTTCCGTATCTGACTCATTCCACTTCTATAACTCGGGTCCCAATGATGGTTCCGGCCAGCAAGGAGTTGGGTTCCTAATAGACGGTTCTACTGCATCATGCGTCACCTCTTGGGAGCCAGTGTCACCAAGGATCGCCATGATCAGACTGAGAGGCCACATTAGCCACATAACCATAATCGCCGTGTACGCTCCGATAAGGGACAGTAGTGACGCAGTCAAAAATGCCTTTTTTTATGACCTACAAAGAATCATCGACAAGACACCAAGGCGTGACATACTCTTTGTAGCTGGAGACTGGAACGCCCGGCTTGGCAGAGTAGACCCTGACACAGCAGCAGTTATTGGCCGCCACACCGTTGGTGACAGATGTATCAATGGAGAAAGGCTCTTACAGCTAGCCAGATACAACAACCTATGCATCACAAACACTCTCTTTGAGCACAAGAGACTCCACCTCGTTACATGGCGTCCAAACGATGGCGTAACAACAGCTCAGATTGACCACATCTTAGTCAGCAGAAGATGGAGGAGCTCCTGCACAGATGCCCAGGTATACAGAGGAGCAGACAAAGGATCTTTAAATGGATCTGATCACTATCTCCTCACTTGCAAAGTCCGTCACCGCCTTAGTAGACAGAAGCAACAGAAGGCAGGGAAGCGCTTTGATGTTTCGAAACTAAGATGCCCGGAAATCAAAGCCGACTTCGAGTTAAAGCTAAGCAACCGGTTCGAAGCCTTGAATCGTCTCTCACTCGTCGATGAAGAATGGGCGCAGATAAAAATTGCGACACAGGACGTAGCTGAGGAGGTGCTTGGCCACACAAAACGAAAATAGTGAGCCTGGATCTCTGACCACATCATAGAACTAGTTGAGAAGAAGCGACCACTCGTGGGAGGTGCAAAAGAACCCTTAAAAGTAGCCCGCAAAGCAGTTAAACAGTCACTGAAACGGGACAGAGAACAGTACTGGTCAGATCTGGCGAATGAGTTGTAACAAGCGTCCAGGAGCCACAACAGCAGGAAAATGTTCAAACTACTGAAAGAAGCGACTGGAAAAGCTCCTGTAACGGTTGACACACTGAAAGATAAGTCCAGAGAACTCATCCGAACAGAAGAAGGACGCATGGAACGCTCGCGAGAGCATTTTTCTGAGCTACTGAACCCTATCAAACCCCCATGCGATCTACCTGCCTTCTCGAGTGCAGCTAGAGAGCCCTACGCAGTAAACCTCGATCCGCCAAGTATTGCGGACGTACAAAAAGCGCTGAAGTGCATGAAAAACAATAAAACTCCTGGAGAGGATGGGATCTCTTCTGAAATGTTCAAGGCCTCACCAACTCTTCTATGCCGCCTAACCGACCTGTTTGTCCAGGTTTGGACGACGAAGACCTTCCCAAAAGACTGGAAAGTATCAGTCCTCGTTCCGCTATACAAAAAAGGAGATAAGGCCATTTGCGGAAAATATAGAGGTATCTCCTTGATCGACCATGCCATGAAGATCTTCTGCGTCATTCTTCTGAATCGATTCAAAGACGCACGTGACAAGTTAACCCGTCCTGAACAAGCAGGCTTCAGACCAGGCAGAGGCTGTCCAGAACAGATATTGACGATTCGCCTCATCTTTCAGCAGTTCAGCAGGTTTCATCTACCCCTTCTCATCGTTTTTATTGACTTTGCAGCTGCCTTCGACTCTCTCATCAGAGAGGAGCTATGGAGAATTATGGCTGAAGACGGTGCGCCACAGGAGATCATTGAGATACTCCGAAGTGCGTATAAGGACATTGAGACTTGCGTCCGTGTTTCCGGCAATGACACCCCTAAGTTTCCAGTGGAGTTTGGGGTAAAGTAGGGATGCCCCCTTTTGCCTATATTATTCAACTACGCGATAGACTGGTTCATGTATAATGCAATGAGAAACCACAGCGGAATAGTCTTCGGACAAATAGCTGGTTTCCTCCAGCCCCTGACAGATCTGGACTTCGCAGACGATATTGCTGAGCTGGAAACTACCGCCGACAGCTTACAAGGCATGATCAACGATGCCTATGAGGTCTCAAAGCGCATCGGACTGGCCATCAGCAGCGCAAAGACTAAAGTATTGGCTCTCAACCAACCTGCTCCTTGCCAAGTTACCCTCGACAGTGAACCAATAGAAAGCGTTGAGGAATTCAAGTATCTTGGCTCTATCATAACACCATATGGCGGAGCTGAAAGGGATATCTCTGCCCGCATAGCAAAAGCCTGGGGAGTGTTTACTAGTCTGAAAAAAGCATTATGGACCAGACGGGAGATCTCAACCAAAACAAAAGTCAGAATCTATGGTGCAACTGTTCGAGCAGTACTTCTGTGTGCTTGCGAGACATGGCCGATCAAGACTGAAGATGCAAGAACTTTAGACATGTTCGACCACCGCTGCCTTCGTTACATCCTCCGCATTAAGAGATGGGACAGGATTTCCAATAGTAAAGTAACGAGTCGCTGTGGCCAATCAGAAGAGCTATCGCTTATCATTAAAAAATGTCGCCTGAAGCTCCTCGGCCACACATTGCGCCGTCCTGAAGGCACGATATGTTGAGACATACTTGTCTGCGAACCAGCCCCCTCCTAGAAACGTAAAACAGGAGGAAAAAGAAGAACCTGTGGCAAAAATTCAAGGAGGACCTGGAACCGTGGGGAGGATTCAAGAGACACGGTCGGAGATGGGACAAAGACTGGCTGAAGATCGCCGGAGAAGCTGCAGCCGACAGGTCCAAGTGGTCGTCGGAAGTCATCCCAAGATCCTTTGGTGCCGGGCAGGACAGTTCATCGTCTGGTTCCCGCCGAAAGTAAAGTAAGTAAGCACTATATTAAAAAAAGGCAATACTATTTGATTACCCAGTCAACACTTTTTCCCTAAATAATATTGCTACCTTGACAACTATATCCCAGTCCTTCCCCCTAATGCTGCAAGGTATAGCCATAAGGTGTAAACCAAACTTTCTTAATTCTGTTGGTTTGCATTACTTTCTTGTATTTATTTCTCATCAGCAGTTGATTCATATTGTGAAATGATACCAATTTGGAATTAAAGAGAAAAATGAGCCAAGTTTTGTACACTGTATAGCATAAGACTATATCTGACCCTAGTAGGGAGGAGGGCTGGGGTGCTAGTGTCATGGTAACAACCATTATATTTGGAAGAAGTGTTGATTAGGGAATCAGGTGGTACTGTTCTTTTGTTACTATAATATTTAACTCAGAAAGGACCAAGCACAAGAGTGTTACATAATAAAGTAAGAATTTTTGTTGTAATAGTCTTTTGTTTGAAGGAGAGGGTATAGACAGGGGCGTAGCTCCAGCATTTTTATTGGGTGGGGGGCAAAGGGGTCCATATCCAGAGAGTCATGGGGTCTGGCCTATATAATAATTGTTTCTCTCCAAATTATAGGGGGAGGCAACCTTCCCCCCTTTGCCCCTCCCCCAAACGACGCCACGGGTTAGTAACAGTAGTAGCAGCAGTATTATTAACACTAGTAGCATTTATATGTTGCCTTTTGGTCAGTTGAACAACCCCCTCATGATACCTCAGAAGTTTCACCTTGATATGGCAATCTGTTCAAAAAATATTGCTGATACACCTGCATCACCAATCACTATGCATATAGTAGGTTTTGATTTAGCTCAACTTCCCCCTCAACGTTTCCTCAGATATTCATTTCAATATCCTCAGCCTTGGTAGTACTCACTACAGAAACAGTAGTTTTAGTGGCAGTAATAGTAGTAGCAGTAGTTATAGTAGTAGTAGTAGTAGTGCTGGTAGTAGTAGTAGTAGCGTGCAAATATTGCCTTTTTGGTCAATTAATCACCTCCCTTATCATTTCCTGAAAGTTCCAAATTAATATATTCAGTCAGTGCTGAGTTATGCCCTTTTGACAACCTGTATCCACATAACATGATTTGATTTAGTTCAATGCTCTCCTCAATATTCTCTGAAAGGCTCACCTGAATGCCCCTTTTGTCAGTTTGGAAAGTAAAGGTCAACGTGCCCTCATTTCTCACTAATATATACAATATGTAAACAATGACCAAACTGCCTAACTGAAGACACTTCTTCCCTGAAGGCTGTGGGGCGGGGGGGGGGTTGACATCCCCAAAAGAAGAATTGCTGGACCTTTCAATAATGCTGACAAAATAGTGGTCTCACAATTTGGATTGGATGTGTTTTAGAAATGATTGGCGTAGGGAGGGGGCTGTTTGCCTTCCAATCACTTTTGACTCCTAAAAAGTGCATTAGAACTTCCGATTTCCAATCGAATGAGCCGCATTCGAAGTTTATGCAACCACTAATTCCATAAAAAACCTATATGCCCTCAGGGCATAACTTACAAAATCTATAATATGCTTTTGAGGAAAAGAGGACATGGGGGGGGGCTAGCTGCCCTCCGATCACTTTTGACTCTTAAAAAGGGGCAATAGAACTTCTGATTTATAATTGATTGACCCCCTCCCCGGAACCCCCCTCCCTCTCCACCCCAAATCAAAAGTTTCATATATATATATATATATATATATATATATATATATATATATATATATATATATATATATATATATGAAACTTTTGATTTGGGGTGGGGAGAGGGGGGGGGGTTCCGGGGAAATTTTCTGAGGAGGGGAGGATTTCTAGCATGATTTAAAAAACGATCAGGAATTAACCAAAAAAGGATGGAATTTTCCAGGGGGATTTTACGCGGCAGGAATTTTTCATGTAGAAAGTTTTGTATGAGAGGTTTTCCATGGAGGGGGAGGCGGGGGAGTAAAAATTAAATCAAAAGTACATTTTTTCAACTCAAAATCGAAAGATGGCGTCCTTCACACGTTTTGCTAACATTGTGAGCTGTAAGATCTTAGGACAAAGATGAGTTAAAAGAACGGAAATCTTTTGAGAAAGATGTGAGATCTTAGGTGTAAGATCTTAGCGCAAAAGAACGGCCCTTAAGATTGTCAAAACACTCGGGTATTGTGATTTAGGTAATTTCGAACGTTGAATTAGATCTTCTTTTGGGAAATTTTTCTTTGCAATTTGCTCTTTAGCTAGTATACCCACCCCCCAGGCGTGCCTCCCGGGATACTTGCCCCTTTTGTCCCCCCCCCCTCTTCTAGATCTGACCCTGGTAAACATAGCACGTGGAAAAGCAGATTGAATGTCACGTACGCTGATTTGTCGAGAAAACGTTACCTCTTAAGGACTCGGCCTTAATTTCTATCTATTATTGGTAGGGACTGTAAAGTCCAATGCCGTAGTCTTTACCTTTTACTCTTTTTTAATTATCCTTTGTATTTGTATTAGCTCTTATTTTCCTTATTACTAGTTCAATAATGAAAATGATCAAAGTATTCTAGAATGATGTTTCATTCAAATATTTGCTATTTCTGTATTCAATTCTCTATATTAAATTGGTAAACTTAATCTATTTCATTGTTGTTTCATTTTTATTTTTCTCTTTCATGGATGACTTATTCTTTCGAAGCTTGTTTAGATACCAAGTTAAGCTCCCTTCAGGGGAATATACGCAAAATTTGGAATGACAATATTTAAATATCATGGAGGGAGCATTGAGATTTTAGAAATGCATAGGTGAGGCCTGGCCTAAAATCGGTTGGGTACCACTGGTCTAGAGCATCACCAATATTAGGACAATCTTGACAATTTAGCCCCAAAACTGAAGTTGTTTAGAAACTGCCCCCTCCTCTTTGAAAAAAAGTATTCTTAATCGCCCATACACACTTGGTCTGAATACGCCTCTGCAAAAAATCCGTCAAAGCTGGATTACTTTACCACAGTGTTGACTGTCTGACCTACTCCTTGATGTATATTAAATAAAAAAAAAAACAAAAAAAAAAGAAGTGTTTTCAACTCAAAGTAAGGAACAACATCAAAACTTAAAATGAAAATAAATTATTACGTATATGAGGGGGTTTGCCCCCTCGTCAATACCTCATTCTTTAAGCTGAATTTTAAATTTTGTTCCGATTCTTTAAGAATGACCCCTAAAGCACAAAGGCCTTTTAATTAGAATAGATAGCTGTTTTGAAAGTACTAAACAAAACTTTAGCGTAAAGAGCGAGGTATTGACTAGGGGGCAAACCCCCTCATATACATAATAATTTTTGTCCGTTTTAATGTTGCTCCTTACTTTCAGCTGAAAAAAAATATTTTTTTTTATTTAATTTCTGATCGTTTTTTAAATAACGCTTGGAAATCTGACGCACCCTTCATAGTAATGTCCCTTCCCCCATGAAAACATCCTCCATGGAAAGATCCTCCCACGTAATCCCCTCCCCCGACCTCCCTCCCCCCTTCCATTAGAAAAAATCTCTCCTGAAAACGTCTGTATACTTCCCAATAACCAATAGTATATGTAAACAATGGAGAAAGTTCATAACTCGCAGCCTTTCCTCCGGGGGCTGTGGCGGATTAAGTCATCTTCAAAGACATAGTTATTAAATGTTCGACTATACTGAAGAAAATCGCTATCTCAAAATTTTGATCAGGTGACTGTGAAAAAAATGAGCGTGGGAAGGGGCCTAGTTGACCTTCAATTTTTTTGGTCACTTAAAAAGGGCACTAGAACTTTTAATTTCCTTTCGAATGAGCCCTCTTGCAGTATTCTAGGACCACTGGATTGATAAGATCAACCCTGGGGAAAAAAAAGCAGACAAATAAACACGCATCCATGATCTTTCTTCTGGCGAAAAATACAAAATTCCAAATTTTTGCAGATAGGAGCTTGAAGCGTTTTCTGATATGCTGGATCTGATGGCGTAATTTTTATTAAACCTCTATGACTTTTAGGGGGTGTTTCTCCCTTTTCCCGAAAATCAGGCAAATTTTTTCAGGCTCGTAACTTTTGATTGGTAAACTAAACTTAATGAAACTTATATACTTGAAATCAGCATAAAAATCCGATTATTTTGATATATCTATTGGTATCAAAATTCCGTTTTTTAAAGTCTCGGTTACTATTGGGCCGGGTCGCTCCTTACTTACAGTTCGTTATCACGAACTGTTTGATTCGATTACTGTCGTTAACTTAATTTATATTTTTTAGGGTTTCAGTGCAAATTCTTTGCTGTTGTTCGTCGTATAAGCAGCTTAAATAGTTTCACTACAAGAACAAATACATGTGGTGAATTAGGTTTAGACAGTGTCGGTGAAAAAGTATGCTTAAAAGGATGGTTACATACGTTCAGAGGGAAGTTCCTTCTTATAAGAGATGCTTATGGGATGACACAGATTACAATTCCTGGAGAAGTAAGTGTGACAGTTTATAATAGGTAATCTCTGCCTTCTTTTGCTTAGAATATCTTTCAGAAAATACTTTGCAATTTGCAAGAATCCAGAGGTTTGAGACAAAATTTAGAAAAGTTTTGACCAAACATACATTAAAAAAATCCAATCATCCCCCTACAAATGATGGCTATGTCCTCAATCATATAACCTATTAGGATATTTATCTTTATGAAATTGATTTTATTGGAGGCGTGTGAATTTTTCATGTGCTTTGTGTGAAAATAAAAACATAGTTCCATCAAAAATCAACATTTCTAAGTAGCAACAATAAGTTATAATTTTCAATTATCACTTTTAATTGTGTACTTGTAAATTATATGCAAATATATCTATCGTTTTTCACACAAGCTGATTCTAAATACAGTTAAAAGAGCACAGAATGTAGTCTAAACTTGATTTCAGCATCACTTTTGAGTCTTTATGCATATTTAAGCTGATAATTTAAGGTGGAAATTTAAAAATTAAGCAGCTTGTAAGAAACTAATACTTGCACCTAACATCCAACTGACTTCTAGATGGCAGGTAAGGCGGAAAACGCCTGGTTCTGCTGCAAGAACAAGGGAACTAGTAAGATTGCCCCCTAGTCATAATCTCAGCCTTGTGGGATTCATACCCATGTCTATGAATCCACTGGTTTGCTGGTCTTTTGGGGCATGGTGTGGTTTCTCTTAACGTGGGATTAATATTTGATAATGGATAAAGATAATCGTGAAATTCCATCATCAAGGTTAAAAGAATTTGAGCGGAATTCTCTTTCATTTCAGTCAATTTTTCAAACTATTGCAGCTGGTGATGATGAAGATACTTCTAGTAAATTTGATATCCCAAAAAATCAATATATATTTATGAATGAGCTGGTAAGAAAAAATGTAAATACAAGTAGGATGTCGTTTTGGAATTGCCGGGGTTGGAGGACTGCGCAGGATGTGATTGAAACTTTTTTGTCGGATTCAGATACAGATATATTAGGCCTATGTGAAACTTTTTTAGATGATTTTTCAATTGAAAATATACATGTAAAAGATTACCAATTTTTTCACATCGGTCGGAAAAGACAAAAACAAGGGGGTCTAGGTGTTTTGATTAAAAATTGCATACCAGCACGTATAAGGATTGATTTTTTGCCAATGAATATTGAAATAATTTTTGAATCTTGTGTAGTTGAATGCTCTTTTCCAAATAATCGGAAGCTTTTAATTGCAGTTATTTACCGTACTCCGTCATCCAGCCAGATAGAATTTAAAAATCATTTTGAAAGTATGTTGGATAAATTAGCTAGTCTTAATACTCCTTATTTAGTTATGGGTGATTTTAATATTGATTTAATGAAACTCCTATCTGCAGATCAGAATAGAATAGATAGAAATATTTTGCAGTTTTTGGAGGGCCCACTATCTTATGGACTAAACCCCGTATGTTTTGTTCCCTCTAGAATAGCTGATACATCATTTTCACTTATTGATAATATTTTTTCACCTTATAGTGCTGTTAATACATTTATTATTCCTGATGATTCATCTGACCACTGTATAATTATGTCTGATTTTCTTATAAATTTTCCGCATAATAAAAAAAAATCAAACCAAGCGTAGAGATTTTTCACATAAAAATGTGTTAAGGTTAAAAGAAGGGCTTGGTGATGTTGATTGGAGTCCTGTAATTGATGAGAAGGATCCGAACCAATCATTAGATAACTTTTATTATATTATGAATGAAAAGCTTGATCTTTTTTGCCCATATAAAAGCCCGAGAGGAAAGAAACTTACCCCAAAAAAACATTGGATAAATGAATCACTTTTGAGATCTATTAATGAGAAAAATCGTTTATATAAAATTAGAATAAAATATCCCACGGAAATAAATATCACGCGTTTTAAAAATTATAAGAATATGCTGGTAAGGATCCTTAGAGTAAGTGAAAGACTTTATTATGAAAATTCTTTTCGAAATTCAGATTCCCCTAGAAAAACTTGGAGTTTGATTAAAGATAAAATTGGAAGAAATAAAAAGTTGTTACACCCTGAAGTGTTATTTGATATTAATGGTAAAGAATTTAGAGGACCACAAGCTGTTGCTAAGAAGTTTAGTGAATATTTTGCTAGTATTGGATCATCTGTTGTTTCAGGAGAAGTTGACCTTTCTTCCCCAAGGTCGCATAAAAAATATCTACCGCCCACTGAAGATACGAGCATATTTATGGCCCCGGTTACTTTTGCAGAATTTAAAAAATGGTAATTCATTGGGATATGATGAACTTTCAACTAATTTGCTAAAAAATATTGCAGGTGAAATTTTTGAACCATTGCTTCATATTTTAAATTTATGTATTTTCTCAGGTACATTTCCTAAAAGATGGAAAATTGCACGTGTAATACCATTGCATAAAAAAGGAGATAAATCTGATACAAATAATTATCGTACTATTGCAATTTTATCACCATTGTCTAAAGTATTGGAAAAAATTTTAAAAGGAAGGATTACTAATTATCTAGATAAAATAAATTTTTTTACCAAACATCAGTTTGGATTTAGGGCAGGCCATTCGACGGAACAAGCAGTTGCAGCTCTTGTATTAGAAATAAATGACTGCTTAGATAGTAATTATCATGTATCTACTGTTTTTTATGATGTTAAAAAAGCATTTGACACTTTAAACCATGAAATTCTTTTTGATAAAATGGAAAATTCCGGTATAAGAGGGAAAGGACTAGATATAATAAGATCATACCTTTATGGACGTAAAATCGTGGTAGATGTTGATGGACATTTGTCTAGTTTAAATGATCTTGAAGATATTGGTGTCCCACAAGGATCGGTATTAGGTCCACTTTTATTTTTGATGTATATTAATGATCTCCCACGATGTTTGCAGGGAAATAATGGTCTTGCAATTTTATTCGCAGATGACACAGCTGTTTCTGTTAAAGCGAAGGATTCATCTACATTGATTCAAAATCTGTTTAACACTGTTAGTTCAGTTAATCGATGGTTTGTATCTAATTATTTAGTACCGAATTTTAAGAAGACTGAATTTATGGTTTTTGGTCATTCAAAACGTGCTACTAAAAAAATTTCATGTCAGGAGCTTCAAGTTGGTGAGCATAAAATACGTAGAGTTCAATCGTATCGTTATTTAGGAGTTTTTATTGATCCCCTTTTGTCATTTCAAAATCATATTGATCATTTAAGGGTGAAACTTTCGCAAAATATTGGGTCTATGTATCGTTTGCAACATGTTTTTCCATTTTCAATTTTAAAAATAATTTATCATTCTTTGATTGCTCCTTATTTAAATTATTGCACAATTATTTATTTAAATACTTTTTGGACGCATATAAAACCCCTACAGATCCTTCAAAATAAAGCAGTGAGAATACTTGGAAATTTTTTACATCGTCCATCAAAACTTAGAGATGCATCGGAAACTGAAACATTATTTCTTTTCTTGAATTTATTAGATCTGAAACATATAAGAGAACTTAATATATCAATATGGCATTTTAAAATACAAGATCCTAGTAGTTATTTTTATGAAAAATCTCTGTTGATTCTGCCCCCTCCTTCGGCTCTTAGGTGTTCTGGAACATATCGAATTCCCTTTGTTAATTGTGAAAGATCTAGATTTTCAATTAGATACCAAATACCATTTATTTCAAATAAATATAGGCTGAAAGATAGAATTCAAATTGAGTCATTTCGGCAAATATCAGTTCTAAGGAAGAAAATATTAAAATTATGTATTGACCTGTGATGGTGGAATAGAAATTTTTTTTATTATTATTATTGTTTTTTTTGTTTATATTTGTTACCCATGTTGGGATAGCCTTCCATGCCCCACTTGTCCAGCGTTTGTTTTCTTTATGTTTGTTATATTTTTTGTTTTTTTCTTTAACCAGGTTTTTTTTTCTTTCTCTCTTTTGTTATGATGAGGAAATGTTTTTTTTTTTTTTTTTTTTTTTTTTTTTGTTTTTTTTTTTTTTTTATATATTATTATTAATACCCAATTTTACGAGCTTTGCTCTCTGTTGGGGGTATACGTTTTTTTGTTATGTTGATTTATTCAAATAAAAAATCTTCTTCTTCTTCTTCTTCTTCTTCACTCCTAGTTTAGCCTATGTGGAGGGAAATATTTTTGCCAAGTTCATATTTTATAGGCATGAGTACAGACGATTTTTTGTTGGCGGGTCAGGCTATATCTTCAGATAAAGGGGTCTGATTCATCCAAAGTTGCGTTTTCTGGCTCATACATTTGCTATTGGACGCATGTTAACTTCCCCCTAAAAGAAATTACAAGAGGAAAGGTTCTTATGCGAATATTAGGAAATTTTCTCTTGCTCTTACCTCCTCCCCACCATACTGTGTGCTTCGCACATACCTATCTGCATACACTTTTATTCAGGCGATAGGCAAATTATCCATATTGAACCACAGGGCCTTCTCCTATCAAGTAAATTTTGCCAGGAGAAGTTAAAATGTGCCAAAATATGAATGAAACTAAACTGTCTTAATCACTAACAGTCTCGATTTTTGGTTTTGTACTTATGATTATAAATTAATTAAAGGTGCCCTCAACCTTCAACGGTGCTTTTTATATTTCGTTGGTATGGATACCGACTTTAAAATATGTTATGCTTGTATTTGTCTTTCTAAAATATGTTTCCGACTTTAAAATATGTTTCCTTATATTTGTCTTTCTAGCTCTATGAGATCTTGTTTTTTCATGGTTTTGTTTTCTTGTTTGTAATTTTCTAGTTTTTTTATTTTGTTGTTTCCTTTTAATTGCTTTCTTTTATTCTTTAAAGTATTTGCCATTTTCCTTTTTTGTTTCCCTTGTTTGTTTCTCTGGACTGTTCTTTAGTTTCTAAATTCTCAGTTAAAAAAATGTTTTAGACATATACTCGTACACATGTCTAATCCTTGGGGATGGGGTCATCAGACCATATTTCCTGGGTGGTGGAGGGCCCAAAAACTAAAAAAAAAAAGCATTTTTATACTATTGATTTGAAATTTTTTGCTTTGAGAGTCCTTTGAACCAACCTTAGGGGGCATGGAGAGTCACCCTTGTCGCTTTTGTACAGGTATGACTACTACCATTAATGGACTTTGTTCAAATTTTAAAGAGGGATCTAATTACCTCTGTGACAAGACAGAGTCTGTAGCCAAAAAAAAAAAGAAATAAAACGGTCGAATATCTGGATTTCCTTGGAATTCTATTGTATCAAATATATTTGGGAGACTTTAGAAATCTTGTGGGTCAATTAAGTACTTGTACATAGGTATGCCCCTTGGGGGGGGGGGCAAACCACGAAAAGACATTTTCATATCGCAATTTTTCCATGGGTGGTCTTTTATATCTGTTTCAGATCGATAGTTCCCCTACCCCCCCCCCCCCCCTGTGCAGGTATGATATCTCTCTGTCTCTCTCCCCTCACTCTCACACTCCTTCTGTCTCTCTCCTCTCTCTCTTTCCCTCTCTCTTCATAGCATGTCGTTTGAGAAGGACAAAATTGAACTACCTTAAAAGACTTATCTGAATTTTTCTCCTAGCCCTTTTCAGCCTAAACAATTCTAGCTGAAACAAAAAAAAATCTAGCTGAAAAACCTGGAAAAATTTAAAGCATAAGGTACATGAGTTCAATAAAATTTAATACGAAATGTTTAAGTTTTACGAGATATGCCTTTTTGGTATAGAATGATTTCATCTTTTGAGACTAATTATTTTGGACAAAAACCCTTAGATTTATACAGATCTGCAGTATAGATTTTTATGAAAATACACATTCCCACTTTTTTTTTTTTTTTTTTTTTTTTTTTTTTTTTTTTTTTTTACAAAAATCCAAATGATTCAGGTGAACCATATTTCTCGTTGCCTTGAATTGTAGATAGTGCTACTGACTATTATTTTTTTCCTCCTAGAGAAAAGAACTTCTCGAGAAAGTCAATGGGATTAACTTTGAATCGGTGATAAGTGTTACAGGTCTTGTCGCTAAAAGACCCGAAGGTCAACAAAACAGGGTAAGTGCAAAAGTTTTGTTTTCTCTTTTCAGCTTTTGTTTATATCTGCTCCGTGAATTAAGACTAAGCTACAGACAATAACAAAAGTAAGTGCTTCTTACTACCGTGAGTTAAGCTGGCTACAGACAATAACAAAAAAAATCAAAGAAAAAGAAACATTGGATTTTTCCACAGAGTAAACGAAAAAAGACAAATGCAACCCTATAGCTTGCCCTCATATGCGTACTCCAGGCAATACTCCTCAACCCGCGCTTCAGCCTTCTAAAGTATCTACCTCCACCACTTTCTCCTCCAAAGTGCACGTAGCTCTGGTGAATTTGGCCAACCTCATTTTTTTCACATATTATCGAGTTTCATGAGCTCCACGTTTTCTAATATTAACATATGTATACAAGTGACTCCTGGGGGATATAATATGGCAAAGGTCCATAAATAGATAGCAAAGAAATAAAAAAAAAACCGTTTGATTCGCTGTCCGATTTTGTATCGAAATATAATAGTCAGTTTTGTTACAAATATTAACGACTAAATCTGAAAAAAATTGTTGTCTGATAAAATGAATAAAAACATCTTTATGTAAAACCTAAATCAAAGTGTGATTTTAGATGATAGACCATCTAGCAACAGGTGAAATGACATCATTCTTATACAAGTCTGAAAAATGGTTATGCCAGCTTTGTCTCTCACTGAGACTATCTGTCTTTTCTTTACTCCAATCAGCCATGGCTCTCAAATCTTTCATCACTTCCACCAAGTTGATTTTAATTGAAAAATCAACTATCAATATTTGTGGAATGGACAACTATAAAGGGGGACCATTTTTCCTAGTTTCAGACGGCTTACAATCTCCTTGTGTGATTCAATTTCAGCTTTGTTGGGGAAAACTGCATATGGTATTAAAGAGAAATTAAAAACTAGTTATGCTAAGACTGTCATAAACCGTGGCTATTGTAATAGGCGTGACCTCAGGAAACTTTATTCGACATTTTCTGTCGTGGTAATTCGTATTTGCTCTTATGGTGTTGCGAGTTCCTTCTTTATTTGCCAGTTTTTTATCGGGATAGAAAGATCATTGCTCGGTTTAGTACAACCAATATTATGCCTATATTGCACCATCATCGGAATAAACTTACCTCTGATGCCTACCTACGGTGTGGCCTGCATCATCGCCTTTTCTGTTTGTTTAATGTCTTTTAATTTCATATAGTTGCTAATTTTGTTGCAATGGCTCTTAATTCTTTGTCGTGCCATTCATTTGTTATATTTGCAGTGTATTTTCTCTTGATCTTGCTCCACTGTCTTTAATTTTGTAAGTGGTCTATAAATGAATATATACGTTTGCAGGTGCCTAGGGTAAACATAGCTTTTTAGATAAACTTTTTTTTTATATTTTGAACAAAGTAGTAGAGCTATCGAATTAAACTTCCAGTAGTTTTTAGGAATTAATATATGAGCTAATTCCTGGAATTTTCGTTTACCAGTTCTCTATAATTTTTTCTCTTTTTTTTTCTCTATAATTTAGAAGAAAAAAGTCCGTTTGAAAAAGCATTGTTTAATATTGCACCGATTTTTTTCTCTTGCCCTTTTTATAAACTGTGCTAGTTTTTGGCCACTTAGACCCCCCCCCCATGTGTGTGTAATAAAGGACTTGTCTCATAGCCCTAAAGAGCAAAAAGATCTTGAGTACATGATTTTAGTGAGAGTGTTTATGGAATTGAGCAAGGCAAACAGAAACCTAAGAGGTGCTTTTTGTTTTCCCGATGCTGTGCACTATGTGAGTGAACCTGATGCGTTGCATAAAAACATATCATAATGTTCCTTAAGGGCTACATTCCATAAATTCTTAAATTTGTATCTGCAATTTTAGAACTCCTTATCTATGGAACAAAGTTGCTCACATTTCTTGGAAAATTTTAGTACAGATAGGAAGTTAAACTTGCATTTAGGGCTCAGTTTTAACAAAAACTGAACTTTTCTAGTTTTTCTTTTTTTTTATAACGATCTTTTTGTAAGGTTTATTGTCTATGTTCACCAGGAGTAAAATCGAACAAAAATGAATTAAAAAAGAACAAAGTTTTTCTTGTAAGTAAAGAGTGAAGTTGAAACTTAAAAGGAGCAAAAATCGTTGCTTTGTAGTTTATACAAAATATATCTACAAAATTAGCTCAAATTGACTGGATCGTGACATTTGCTTATATTTGTCGAATTCTGAAAAACTAGTTCTTTTCTAAAAACTGAAATTGCATGAGTTTATTTTTAGAAAATTTAAATTGTAGGTTAAAAGTTATTGATATCATGGCTGGTGAAAGACTATTGATAGCCCTATAAACTAGTCTTTTGTTTTTTGCAGGCTACTAAAGGGCTTTTCTGCTCCTAAGAGAACCTCCTATTTTTTGCGTCGGTTTTGTGTTTTTAGTAAAGCGGTAGTTTTTCAAATTTCTACGAATGCTGTGCAGAGGAATATCAGGAATCAATTTGTTTGAGCTAGTTTTGTAGCTATACATTGCATAAACTGCTTTTTAGTTTTGTTTGTTTTAAGTTTAGTCTCGCTGTTTATGTCCATCAGACAAGCTTTGCATATGTTTTTTTTTTAAGTAATTGACGCTAACGACATCTTCTTCAAAATACTCTTAGGGTAGATTTAGGAATATCTGAAGATTCCGCATACTATTAGCAAATCGATAGTATGTTGTATAAGAATATTAGATTTCAAACCTACATTGGCGGCCTTATTTCGTGTCAGATAGTTTTCAGTATGATGATATCGAGGGAAGACAATCTAGAATATAATGTGCATCTTTGTTTATGTTGATTGTACAACCACGTCTTAATACATTTTTACCAGGTTTAGCCTCTAATTGTATAGCTAAACACAATTCAAGAAAAATAAGAAATGGCATATCACCGTTTTGCTATTTTACTTTCTGTTTCTGGAATGTAAAAACACGATCCCATCAATGCGGCTGCAATTTGCTCTAAAACCTACTTGTACTTCAGCTAGTAGTCAATCCTTCTCTTGCCGTTTAGTTTGACTACTAAGCAAATCTTTCGAGAATAAAACAAGCTTACCTAGTTCACTACTTTGAGGTATTTCCCTATGATTATTATATTAAGAGTTTTTGCTACAAATTGTGCTATTGACGTTCACCATGGCTGAGGGCAGCATCGTAATCCAAAAATTTTCAAAAAATTACTGACATAGTTCGAAATACCCATAGCCGTGCCTACTCCCACAAAAAACAAACAAACTGGAATTCAATGTAATGCCAGGGCGCACTTTTCTCTGATTTCTTTGAGGGAGCAACAAACTTGTTTTTGTGTCACTGGGTTTGGTTAGTCATAGTCTGATTATACCTCTACGTATTGCTTTATTAAAAATTTGAATACACCATAGTTCATATCACAGTTTATATAATTAGCAGTATGATCCACAGTTTATAGACAGTAAGCTTATCGCAGATAATTTCTGGTCTTCGGTCTCGGTGCGAACAAAAAGCTCCTCCCACTTGTTTCTGCCTTAGCGGATTAGTCTGTTATCGTCAATCACTGAGAAATGGTTACCAAGTGCATTATTCGTAATTGCGAAAGCAGAAAAAAACTTGGTGAGCCAGCCAAGTGGTTTGCAAGAGTCCCATCTCACAGGTATTAATTAATTTATATACAAAATTATGACTTACTCTATTATTTACGTGGACTCAACTGATCGGCCTTTGTCAGATTTTAGCAACACAGGGTCGGGGGGGTTGATGAAATGTGTGAAAATAAGGAATTTTTTCTTCTTCTAAGAAATGGTGGGGTAGGTGTGATGGTTTCAGGGGCGGATCCAGGATTTTTTTAGGGGGGGGGCGCAAAATAGGTTGATCCGAGAAACTTACGTTAGGAGCAAGTTTAATTAATGCAAACTTGCGTTAATTAGGTAAATTACACTACTTTAGACTACTTTACGGGGGTAACCCTCGCCCCCCTCTGGATCCGCAACTGGATAGTTTATCATTTTTTTTTCACGTCGTGATATTTATTTTCTTAGATTGTAGTTCCTATGATATTTGAAAAATCTAGTTACCTGTTTTGGCGGAGAGCCTAGATAAAACTAGTTTTGTTTTCAATCAATGTTTTCATATGAAATGGGCAGACCTTTCCTGAACTTTAAACAATAAACATCTGACTTGTCTACCTGCGAAAAGATCTGATAATGCCTATGTTTCTATCTGCGAAAACGTTCTCCGGAGCACTCGCACCCCTGTCCGGGTTTTTATAATGGGAGAGATAGAGAATGATCATACCACAGTTTATATAATTAGCAGTATGATCATTCTCTATCTCTCCCATTATAAAAACCCGGACAGGGGTGCGAGTGCTCCGGAGAACGTTTTCGCAGATAAAAACATAGGCGTTATCAGATCTTTTCGCAGGTAGACAAGTCAGATTTCTCTTGGACGCGAAACTTGGCTTCAACGTTGGAACACCAATTTTGAAGAAACTAATTTTAAATTAATTTATTCCAATACATACATGAAAATCGGTAGTTAGTAGTGTAATGTTATTATTAGATGTTTTTAGGAATTAAAAATAGGTTTCGAAGTCTCAAGTTGGTTTCAAAGGCATTTTGAGAAAGTTTCTGCCAAAATACGTGTTCTGTAGAGATCAGTAGAAATAGAAGCCTACAATAATTCAAACTAAATTCAAACAGATAATTCAAACAGAGGTGTTTATTGTTTAAAGTTCAGGAAAGGTCTGCCCATTTCATATGAAAACATTGATTGAAAACAAAACTAGTTTTATCTAGGCTCTCCGCCAAAACAGGTAACTAGATTTTTCAAATATCACAGGAACTACAATCTGAGAAAATAAATATCACGACGTGAAAAAAAATTATAAACTATCCAGTTGCGGATCCAGAGAGGGGGGGCGAGGGTTACCCCCGTATAGTAGTCTAAAGCAGTGTAATTCACCTAATTAACGCAAGTTTGCATTAATTAAACTTGCTCCTAACGTAAGTTTGTCGGATCAACCTACTTTGCGCCCCCCTCCCCTAAAAAAATCCTGGATTCGCCCCTGAAACCATCACACCTACCCCACCAGTTATTAGAAGAAGAAAAAATTCCTTATTTTCACAAATTTCATCACCCCCCCCCCCCCCGCCCCCTTTTTTATAAAATCCTACATAGGCCGATCAGTTGAGTCCACGTAAATAATAGATTAAGTCATAATTTGTATATAAATTAATTAATACCTGTGAGATGGGACGCTTGCAAACCACTTGGCTGGCTCACCAAGTTTTTTTTCTGCTTTCGCAATTACGAATAATGCACATGGTAACCATTTCTCAGTGATTGACGATAACAGACTAATCCGCTAAGGCAGAAACAAGTGGGAGGAGCTTTTTGATCGCACCGAGACCGAAGACCAGAAATTATCTGCGATAAGCTTACTGTCTATAAACTGTGGTTCATATATTCCATGTTCCTCTTGCTCCCAGGATATCCCTTCTCTTCTACGTGCTCTTGCCAAGTGTGTACGAGTGGGTTAGTATTTTACTAGTCTGTGGGCTTTTTCACCCTACGCTAGAGATCCAGCCTGTCGCTCTTCTAATCGCTCTCACTTTGATGATCTTGACATTTGTTTCTTTATCAAAATTTCTCTTCGTAATTTTTTTTTTTTTTTTTTTTTTTTTTATATATATATATCTAGTATTCGCCTAAAGCTGTCTATTCATATATTTCTTGAATCATGTGCGATACCTATTCGGTGCTTTTATCGTCTTTCATAGCCTTGTTGAAGGAGTTTTTCACCAACTGTTTAGATATTCGGCTGACAACCATCAATAACCACTCAGAAGTTAAATCAATAGCTCAAGATTGCTCTCCAGCTTCTATGGAGCCTTTTTTTTTCATTATTGCTTTGTTTTTTCTGTCTTTCTGCGCCAAGAAAGTGGCCTCTTCACGCCTTCTAACTGCTCACAATTACTACCTGTGTCTCTAAGAGAAATTTTTTTTTTCTATTAGATTATCTGGCAATTATAGAATTATTTACTTAGTTAAAATTCACTGAAACTGGATGCAAAATTTTATGAGTGAAACGCAGAATCATCAAACTCATGCAACTATTAAAATAATCCCAAGCTATACATTGATGGTATACTGACTCGTTAAAATGCTTTTTTCCAAAAGTTGTAGTATATTTAGCTGTGTCTGTTACACGTCATGAGTTTACGTTAAACACTACACGTTTTTTAGTTTTTAGCTAAACACTAAAGGTTTGGCTGGATGCATTCACGCACTGGCAATATTATATATTAGCCAAAAAATATGCCCTATTTATTGGTTTTCCTTAATTGCAGAAGATGCAGACTGGCTGTATAGAAGTTATTTTGGAAGATCTAGAAGTTTTAGGACCAGCAAAGAAGGATCTCAAGTTTCTGCCAAAGGATACATCTAAGGTAAAGGAAAAGTTGATGTTATATTTTATCAATCAAGATCATTGGCTATGGGAAATTGATAAAGCAAAAAACCCAAGTTTACCACTGAATGAATAAAAAAGGTACCCAGTAAAATCCTGAAGGTGTCCACGCCTTTATAACTTCATTTTGCAGCACAATGCTTCTCTTGGTGTCTGTACTAAAGGTATTTCTTTTTACAATTCAAAATAAACACAGTTTTGTCAGTCGTACAAGCTGCATAACACCTATGGACAAATATGGACAAGTTATAGGAAAGTGATGAAGTTTTCAGATTTTGAGAAACTTGCGAAACGTGAAAACTCCGCCTAGTAACATCACTAATGAAGTGTGATCATTCAGATATGAAAAATAAAAATAGTAAGCAATATAAACTAATATTGTTTTAAGTTATTTAAGTGATAAGCTCAGTGAATGTGCGCCAAATTTGGCTATTTAATCATATTAATCAAAAAAACTTTTTGCACAAAATAAGTTTTTCAAAAAAAATAAAGAAGTCCATTAAACCAAAAAAGAACAAAAATTAGAATCAAATAATCTACCAAGCATACAGCTACCACGAATCAGGATCAATAAATAAATGAAACCCAAAACAAAGAGAAAATAAAATAAGTCAAACTCAAAACGAGTAGAAACTAATCTAAATAGGGTTCTAAACCCTATGCTTTCTAAAAACCAGAATATAATTTGTGCTTTACTGAAAAAAATTCAAATGAATTTACTGAAAAAAATGTGCAATTTAAGTTTAATATACATATGCTGATATTTGTTTCTTAAAATCTTGATTAATTTTTGATTTCTTAAAGTCATAAGTGAAAACATTTAAAATAATTGTTTTTCCATAAAGTAAAAATGTTGAACAAAATGGCCATATCAAAATGTTGATCGGAATTGTTTGGGGAAATGATGGGCGGTGGGGGGTGGGGGGTGGGTGGTGAATTCTCCCTCTGATTACTTTCGACTATTAAAACAAATAGCCCTCTCAATTTCCAATCGAAAGAGCCCTTTTGGAAGTTTTTACGACAACACTTTCTATCTGACATTATATGCCCCATAACTTTAACCCTAGCCCTGAGGGCTGTTGAGGGTTTTCATAATCAAAGATATAATTTCCGGACCCTTCAACTGCGTTCAACAAAATTGCTATATCAAAACCTTGATCGGAAGTGTTTGGGGAAATGATGGGTGTGAGGGGGGCATTCGCTCTCAGATCGCTTTTGACTATAATAAGGGCACTAGCCCTCTCAATACCCAATTGAATGAGTTTTTTTTTAAGTTTCTACGACACGCTGGCAAAGACCTAATGTCCAGAACTTTCATCTATGTTGAACAAAATGTCCTTAAAGACATAAAGACCTTAAAGACATGTCCTTAAAGTGATCATCCTTAAAGACATAATATCCAGAACTTTCAACTACGTTGAAATAATGGCTATCTCAAAATTTTGATTGGTTATGTTTGGGGAAATGGTGGGTTTAAGAGGAAGAGTAGTTGCCCTCCAATCAGTTTTGACTAGACTTTTAAATAGGGTACTAGCCATTTCAATATCCAATTGAATGAGCTTTTTTTAAGTTTCTACGACAACATTTTCTATAAGAAAACGTATATACCCCCCGGGCATAACTTACAACCTCAGTCCTGAGGATTCTGGGGGGATGGTTAACATGAAAGACATAAGTTTTAGAGATTTCATCTACATTAAACCAAAATTAACATCTGAAAGAATTGATTCGGTATGTTTCGGGACATGGTGAGCTTTAGAAGAGGACTAGTTGCCCTCCAATCACTTTTGACTATTTAAAAGGGCACTAGCCCTTTCAATTTCAAATCGAATGAGCCCTTTTTGAAGTTTCTACGACAACGCTTTCAATAAAAATCATATATGCCCCAGGGCATAACATACAACCCTAGCCCTGAGGGGTTTGGAGGATTTGTCATCCTCAAAATCATAATTTCCAGAAATTTCAACAACGTTGAACAAAATGGCTATCTTAAAATTTTAATTGTATGTGTTTGGAGAAATGGTGGGTGTGAGAGGGGGGTTAGTTGCAGTCCATCCCCTTTCTACAATTGAAAAGGACACGAGCCCTTTCAATTTCCAATCAAATGAGCCCTTTTTGAATTTTCTACGAAAACTCTTTATATAAAAACCTTATATGCCCCCAGGGTATAACTTATAACCCTTGCCCTGAGGGCTCTGAGGGTGTTATCATCCTCAAGGACCTAATTTCCAGAGCTTTCAACTACGTTGAACAAAATGGCTATCTCAATATTATGATTGGATGTGTTTGGATAAATGGTGGGCTTGGAAGGGGTGTTAGTTACCTTCCAATCGCTTTGGACTATTAAAAAGGACTCTAGCCATTTCAATTTCCAATCGAATGAGCCCATTTTGATGTTTCTACGACAACACTTTCTATAAAACCTTATATGCCCCCAGGGCATAACTTACAACCCTTGCCCTGAGGGCTGTGGGGGTGGTTGTCATCCCCAAAGACCTAATTTTCTAAAGACATAATCAATTACGCTGAACAAAATGGCTATCTAAAAAGTTTGATTGGATGTGTTTGTGGAAAAGGTGGGTGTAAGAGGAGGGTTTAGTTGCCCTCAAATCACTTTTGACTAATAAAAAGGGCACTAGACCTTTGAATTTCCAGTCGAACGAGCCCTTTTTGAAGTTTCTACGACAAAGATTACAATAAAAATTTATATGCCCAAAGGGTACAACTTATAACCCTTGCCCTGAAGACTGTGATGGGGGGTGTCCTGCTCAAATGTATAATTTCCTGAACTTTAAACTGCCTGGAACAAAATGGCTATCTCAAAATTTTGATTGGATGTGTTTGGGGAAATGGTGGGCGTGGAAGGGGTGTTTGTTGCCTTCCAATTACTTTTGGTAATTGCCTTCCAATTACCCTTGCCTTGAAGGCTGTGGGGGAGTGTCCTCCTCAAAAATGTAATTTATATGTAGAAATCAACTACGCTGAACAAAATGGCTATCTCAAAACTTTAATTGGATGTGTTTCGGGAAATTGTGGGCGTGGAAGGGGTGTTAGTTGCCTTCCAATAACTTTCGACTGTCAAAAAGTGCAATAGCCGTTTCAATTTGCAATTGGATGAGCCCTTTTTCAAGTTTCTACGACAACGTGTTCTGTAAGAACCTTATATACCCCCAGGGCATAACTTACAACCCTTGCCCTGAGAGCTGTTGGGGGGTCGTCATCCTCAAAGACCTAATTTCCAGAGTCTAAAAGTACGTTGAACAAAACGGCTATCTAAAAATTTTGATTGGATGTGTTTGGGGAAATGCTGAGCGTGAGAGGAGGGTTAGTTTCCCTCCAATAACTTTTGACTTTTAAAAAGGGCACTGGCCCTTTGAAATTCATATTGACTGAGCCTTTTTTGAAGTTTCTTCGACAACGCCTTCTATAAAAAACCTTATATGCCCCCAAGGCACAACTTACAACCCTTGCTTTGAAGGCTGTGGGGGAGTGTCTTCCTCAAAAACGTAATTTCTACCCGGAATGCCTTCCTCTACCCGGAAGTGATTGCCTTCCAATCACTTTCGACTATTAAAAAGGGCACAAGCCACTCCAATTTCCAATTGAATGAGCCCTTTTCGAAGTTTCTACGACAACTTTTTAGATACGAACTGCCCTGCTCTAAAGGAAAAAAATAATAAATAATACATTATGCCAACATCGTTCTTTACTTAGGCAGCGCGATTGCGCTGCCTATGAATTTACTTTCAACTTTTTTTTCTCACTTTAATTATGGTGCCTATTTTTTTTTTTTTTTTTTTTTTTTGCTGTTACATTCTCTTGTGCTCAACATTTGATTCAGTATAGTTTAACCGTTACTCTTCTGCACAAAATGGGTTTTATGTCTTACATCTGACTCTGTCCTTTTTTGTAATTTTAAGGGTCGGGGCGGCTCACCGGTTACATTGAAATATTTTAACTTGGGTGTTGAAAACGTGTCCGTTTTAAATACGAAAATCTACAAAAAGCTAATCTGAAAAATGGAATTGTGGTTATCTGCATGAAACTATTATGTTATCTAATGTCGAATTCAATGGCTGATTTTTCTCCCACATCAAGGATTCTGGTTAATTTATAATGTACCATATTATCTAGTTGGGAATGTGTTTATGAAGGAATAATTGAGGTTGTTTTCTGGGAGGTGGGCTGAGTTTTTTCTCTTCATCTTTTCCTGAAAGTAAGCATAAATGTAACTGTATATTCCTTTCAGGTTTTCTGTCTGTATAGCGTTTCTAATGCCCGGGCCGCATTGTAGTTAAACTTGCAGCTGAGATTAAAGTTCCCGTCGATTAAATCGCCATTTATGAATCCTGTTCGTATCTTTTTTTTTAACTGAACAACGTTCAACTCTCAAGCATAAACTTTATAATTGGCCCATCAGAGTAAGTATTTAAGGCATGATTTTTGGAAATGAGAAAGGGTGGTCTTTGAAAATCCAGTTATCCTACCTGTATGATGAATCTAGTAAAAGATCCGAAGACTTTGTATTGGTCGACAAGATTTGGGAACAAATTAGTATGTTAGAGGCTTTTCAGACCACTTCCTCACGGTTTCAGTTTTTCGCTTCTGCTGCACAAACGTTACGTCGAAAACAATAAAAACGACAGGTTATTACTAAATCTGGACCTGGTTTATAAACAGGTGCTCAGGACAGAAGCTTCGACAATTCTTCATTAAACTGCAATCTTCAGGCTCTGACGACACCATATTTCATTTTCTTCTGTAAGGTTTTATTTCATTTTGAGTTTCTGTTAATGTTTGAGTTTATAGATTTACAAGAAAAGAGTATAAGCTTTGCGAGGTGCAGCGAAGGTTAGTGGTGAAGACGTGTGTTTTTTACATGTATGCTTTGTTGCAAGGTTGTATTTCTTCTTATACATTTAATATGTTGAATCATTAATGAAAAGGTTTTAGTAGTCGTAATTTGTGGAATATATATTCTACATGACAGATAACAGCTGTCATCGACAATGTAATGACAGATGACAGCTGTCATCGTTTAAACAATCGGATAATCATTTATATAGTTTGAACTTTATTAAACAATTTATATAATCCTTCTTACATTCTGTGCCTCGCGTAGCTCCGGCATTTTTTTTTTTTTTAAATCAAGAAACTTCAATACAGAGAGCAAAACTAATGATATTATCCAGTTTAAAAGGGAAAAAGATGGTGCTCTACCGAAAATTGATAAAATGACAGGCGTTTTAGGTAACCCTACAGGAAATGGAACAACTTAATTTAATTGAGTATCTTTGTAAATAGTCGTTTGTAGGGAAAAGTTAAGACTTCCCCAACTCCCGAGATTGAGATATCGTCTTTATTCATAAGCATTTTCTTCCCAAATCGACTGTGTTGTCTATTATATGGGAACCGTTTTTTTTTTCGTGTTATTTTTCTTCTTCTGATTCAGCTCGTTTTCTTCTGTCTTTTTTTCTGTTTTTTTTTTCAATATCTTTCTTTCTTTCTTTTTTTTATGCTGATTTTAGTGCCAAAGTATCGAGCGAAGAATATTCATTATTATAATTCTGTTTTGTTTTATAGCCTAAACCAGTATTGTTTTTCGTTTTGTGTTTAAAACTAGTATTACCTCGTATCGCCTATTACTGCATTGTTCATAAATTTAGTATTGCCTTGTAAAGTAGAGCTATTTCATTTTCCTTCACCCTAAATAATGAAAAAAAAAAACAGTCTCGATTTCATTTTAAAATCAATTCACGCGCCAAGGACATATTTTTCCTTTTCAGGATATTTTGTTATAACTATTATTTTAATTATCAGTAGATTCCCCCCCCCCCCTCCTTGAATAATTAAAAGAAGACTTTATATGTTTTATTTCAGGCATCAGAGCATTTACAGCTTCAGTATCGTTATTTAAGCCTCAGACTGCCTGAAATGCAGCGAACACTTCGTTTACGATCCGAAGTCATAATGAAGATGAGAGAATATCTAATAAAAAAGCATGGATTTGTGGATATTGAGACTCCAACACTTTTTAGGCGAACACCAGGTGTGAGTAAAATCTTTTCGGTGGCTTCCATCTTCCACTTAAAAAGGCGCCTTAGACTAGGTCGATTTTTTTTTTGCAGAGAATAAGTTTCTAAGTCAGATAGCTTAATGTTCACGCATACGTTATCAAAAGAACTAAAATATAGGAGCATGGGATCAATATTAAAGGGAACTAAGCCAGTTTGTTTCATCATGTCCTAATATAGCGGCAATCGTTTTTATCGACATCCCAACATGACTAAAACCCAATAATAAATCAAGGAAAAAAACATTAAGTGGCTATATCTAAAATTTTGTTTCTTTAAGTTTTGAAGTTTTCTGTGAGTATTGCTGATTCTTTGGTTTTTATTGACACTGTTGAACTTTTTTAAACCTAAACACTTTTGAATCACAATAAAAAAATATTTGACGGAAGTACGAAAAAACATAAAAATAACTTAAAAGTGCTAATACCTCATGCAAGTTTGACCTCTCCCAGGGAGAGGCCAGGAGGTTCTCACTTATATTTCAATAATCTATCGTGCAAAAAAATCTTCGTAGTCTGCAAAACATCAATCGTAGTCTGCAAAATGTCAGTCGTAGTCTACAAAAAAAACTCAAAGGTCTCAGCCTGGGCCCCATATATAATTCAGGGACTGAAATTGCTACCTTATGTATTCTGCGTAGTTTTTCATCAGGGAAAAATAGACAATCGTTTTCATCACTTAATATGACTTGCGATCTCAGAAACCTCCCTAGTCATTACTAAACGCTTGTAATGCTAACTGGGCGATATCATGAATTCCTTAACCGGACGGGCGACACGCTAAAGTTTGTCTTAACCACCACTGCTAGAGAAAAAAAACAACGATTACAAGTGCCCGAACATTAGAAAAGACTGAATTCCAACTGAACTTCTTAAGAACGTTTAAGAAGGTAGCATAGATAAAACTCGAACACGTGGCAAACCAAGGAATGGAGTGGTAAAAAATTTGGCCTCGATGATATAGTACCAATATATGAACTTGTCAACCTAAAGTCCAAAATATTTTAGGACAGACTCAAATATGGCACAATACCTACGCAAAGTTTGTGTACTTAGAAAAATCTTACGCTTAAAAAATGTTTTTTTCTGTCTTATTCATATTTTTTAGTTGCACTCCTTAATTACTATTCATCTCTTAAACAAATATTAAAGAGAGAAGCGACAAGTAATCTGACATAGCTGCTTGTGAACTTTCAAGGATTTATATAAGGATATTATATGGATTTAAGGATATTACAAGGATGGATTTGAGGATATTTAAATAAGGATATTATATGGATTTAAGGAATCCATATATTCAAATAGTGACCATTTTAGTACTGTTATTACTACTAAGAATATAAAAGTATCTTCTTTAAGCTTCACTGCCTTTGTTTGAAATTAATCATATCTCGAAATGTGTATTTTTTCTGTTATTTTTCTTTTTTTTAAGGAATTCATGTATTCAAATAGTTACCACAATAAAAAAATAGAAATCAGTGCCACCTTAAGAGCTGCTTCTTTTTTCTACCACTGTGCGTGCCACTTCGCTCATTTTTTGTCAACCATGGCTTTTGAACTAGCCATTCGGGTTTTTCTTTTTGCATAAAAATCCCCCAAGAGTACCACTAGAAGGCTGTTTTGAAAGAAATCTTTTCCTGGATTTCCAATAAATAGCAATTCTGGAGCTACAAGTAAACTTGTAAAAGATCAATTCTTTCTGGTTAGTGCTGCTAGACTAATTTTAGCTTTTTGGTAGGGTTGTTAAAAAATACTTAAAGAAGTATTTAAATACAAAAAGGAAATACTTATCAGATGTATTTAAATAGTAACTATTAATTCATGCAAAACAAAACTTTTCTTCTTGGCAACAATCACGGCTCGTTTGTCTTACCAATAGCTATTTCTACTTTAAGATATTTTAAAGTTAATTGTCAAAAACTATTCTACTCTTAAATTATGTACCTTACTTTTTAATAAATATTTTTTTAAATTAGTTGCATATGTATATTAACGTTGTATAATCTTCAAATTCTTAAGGAAAGGGAGGAAGTGTTTTTTTGTAGGGAGAATGGAAATGATGTTACTTAAAAGTACAGATTGCTTAATTTTTCTCAGATTTCAATGCATTTTCAAAAAATAGTTTTTGATTCCAGGGAAGTTCTTTGGCGATAACCTTCCCTCTTCAACAAACTTTTATGTGCGTTTTAGCACTGTAGATTTTGTCTAATTGTAATTTGTTTTTCTCCTTCAAGGACATAAAAATCAGTTGAGGTGTCTACAATCGTTTCGTCGCTTAAAAATGGCACTAGATGTCAGAATTAGCAACCGGTTGAGCCCTTTACTTACTATCAACAGTCAATTGTTCTGTACATTGAGGCCAGGAAAAAGAGCAACGATGATGCATCAGAGGTGCATTGCACATTACTAAGTCTACAGTAGTGCTTAGATATTTTTTCTCCCTTTTTGACCGAGATGTCTTACAGCACATTTTTGTATTTTATAGGGTGCCCAGGAGTTCATCGTTCCAACAAGACAGCCTGGAAATTTTTATTCTTTGGTGCAAAGCCCTCAACAATTTAAACAACTGTTGATGATTGGTGGGCTAGACAGATACTTTCAGATTGCCAGATGTTACAGAGATGAGGGCTCTAGGCCTGATAGACAGCCAGAATTCACTCAGGTATATTTAATTCCTCGTTTTTTTTTGCATACTTTGTTCAATTTTTATGCTTGGTTCCATATGATCCGTGGATGAAAGGGGTGTCTCCGGGAAGATTAGAGTTTAAATAAGAATCCCAAAGAAAGCCGTCTTGCTGTAGGACTTCATGAAAAAAAAGCAATGGTGTGTCGTAAGTATTGTCCACAGTTGTTAAAATGTATATATCCTTTCTTATATTAAAGCCGTGTAATATGAAATACCATCAGCTTAAATGGATAGATAAATTTCAATGTGCAGAATATACAAGGCAGTAAATATTTTCAGTTGCTCAAGCTCATGTGTTTGTCATGGGGGTGGGGATAGTATCTGAGGGAATTGAACGGTGAGCAACCGTACTTTTGTTACCAAATTTGTCTAACTGCTTTTGTGAATCCCTTCCTGACTACCCCCCCCCCCACCCCTACGTTTGTGACCGAACGCTCAACAATTTTCTAAAAGCCAACTTGAAAAATTTAATACTAAAATGCGCTTAAGCGCATATTCTCTATCCTCAAGCCCTAGCACAAAAACCAACAGATTCCGGACATATTTTTCGCGAGGCGATGAGTGCACTAAAATGATTCTTAATTTTTGGACTTTTTTCACTATTTGTTTATGAACTTGATTCGATTGAAATTTGAACGGTTGAGTTATACATCTTATCACTTTGCTGTTCCTAGCCATTGTTCGTTTTCTGTTCGACAAGAGAAGTACAGAAAGTTTGTTATATTTACCACGACCCTGTGAAGAAAAGGAAAATCGCAAGATCAGAAGAAAATAGCTATCTGAAGAATTCCTCGGACTGTTCGCCAAGGCAACAAGGCTAACCTTGAAGGAGAAGCAATCTACTAATTTATACCTAAATACATCTTATTTGTTACACAGATAATGAAATAGAAGGAAGTGCAGAACTTTTCTTCTGTTGAAAAGAAGGGAAAAAGTCAACCTGACTTTAGTGTTACAAAAATGTACCAAAAATCTCAATAGCACAAAACGAAATGAAAAAAATTCTGGAATATTATTCCCTTGAATCTAAAAAAATAATGTTCTGAAGCTGTTTGACTTTAAGTTTACTAAAATGTACTTGAATATTTCTCAACAGAAAAACGTAACAGAAGATACACACAAATTCTGACATTTTTCCACATTAACTGGAAAGATTATGTGCGTACAGAAGTTGTAGAGGAAAAAAAGCGTATCAGGGACCACTGCTGCATACTTGTCAGGCGTCCTGCTGCCCTGAGACCCTGAATGTTAAAATTGCTTTTTGTTATTATTCGGGGGCAAAGCTCCAATCAAAGGAAGTTGTTATGGAGAGTTTTGGGGACTAAATAATTGTCCTATAAACCGGCCAGTTTACAAAAACAGCAGAAAGTTTATTTTCTAGCAATCTTTACCAAAGTAGAGTGCGTAGTACTGAATTGTTGAACGCGTGAGTAAGAAATGACTAATCATCAAAAAACAAATGAACTTGAAGATATTCTTCAAGTCTAGATAATTTTTCTAGTGTTAATGAGGTTTGTATATAAAATCATTTACCCAATAATAATTTTCAAATAATATGAATAAAGCAAAGCATCTATTATATATGGGTCCTGACTTTTCTGATCGATAGGTCATATATGATTCCCCTTGAAGGGATGGTCTCTTTGGTTAGGTCCCTCATTTTCTGTGTTAGAGGCTGGGATTTGAAATCTCGTTTATGATATATTTATGAATTTCATTACTGATATCTCATTTTAAAAAATCGGCTGTGCATATTTTTCACCATTTTTTTCTGGTAAAGTCAACCGATTTGACTACTGGATTTATTCTTATGCGTTTTCTTGTTTCAGGTAGATATAGAGATGTCATTCCCAACGTTAGAGGGTATTATATCTCTAATAGAAGGATTAATTGCTGATAGTTGGCCTGAAGGTTTTCCTAGATTAAAGACACCTTTTCCTCGCCTGGATTTCAACACAGCCATGAGTGAATATGGAACGGATAAACCAGACACCCGATTTAGCAACAAGGTACTTCACTTTTACCTTCAGAACTGGTTTATATTCAGAATTTTACCTTTAGAACATGCTATACACAGTGAAGTATGGTAAAAGTGAAGTACAGAGTGAATATGGAACGGATAAACTAGACACCCGGTTCAACAACAAGGTACTTCACTTTTACCTTCGGAGCAGGTTTATATTCAGAATTTTACCTTTATTACATGTTATACACAGTGAAGTATGGTAAAAGTGAAGTACTGAGTGAATATGGAACGGATAAACTAGACACCCGATTCAACAACAAGGCACTTCACTTTTACCTTCAGAACAGGTTTATATTTCAAATGTACTTGACGGACCGGATGCCAAAAAATGGTAGATTTTAGTAGATTTGAAACGATAGCTTAAATTGATGGTTATTGGAATCATACATTATCGACGACTCTAGGGTTAGCTTAAAGGGTGTCTCAGACATTGGGTATTCAGTGACAAATGTGCAAAGAAAGAAATGAAAAGAAAGCAAGAAAATGGGCTCTTGATTAATACGAAGTATACTCGTATTTGATGAATTTTAGATAATTTGCCGTTTTTTGGTTTGAAAAGGCTAGTTCAAAGTTTTAAACAGCTAATTTATTTGACATATTTTGATTGGAAAATAAACTTGCGGATAGCTGAAATCAATGGAAGTCGTGCACGAATGTATAGAATACTGAATCCTTTAATCTGTACAGAAAATATGTCTTTGGCCAAATTCTCAACCTGTTTGACACAGAAATGATAAAAATGACACAGAATGATTTCTCAGATGTGAGAAAAACTGGGAGAGCAGCTTTTACAATTTAAAATGGTAACAAAATTGTTACCACTATGTATATTACTGACACAGGCATAAAAATTTTAAAGACTCCATTCTCTCTTCAATATTGCGTTCTTTTTAGTGGCTCAAAATTTGACATAGAAGCAATGGGTGAAAAGCTGGTGTTATTTGGTTTCCCTCTCTGACATACGCTTAAAGAATAGTGGGGTCGGCTTAATAAAATACAACACAAAAATAGACCAATGGTATAAAGCACATTTTTTAACACAGACGTATAGAGTAGTAATTTCTCTTTTTCTCTTTGCTTTACCGCTTTGTTCATGTCAATGAAATGAGGAAATTGCGTAATTGTAATGGCTTTGATCAGGATTGCCTCTCATATCGATTTGTCACTCTCTAGAAATATCTTATACTAACGTGGTTTCAGAGGTTCCCTCCTCTTTATTTTGGTTTGCTCTCTAATTGGACTTGTGTGTAATTTTGTCATTATTTTTTTCGTTTTTGTTTTTCCGTTTTTTTTTCGTTTTTTTCACACTCCTCTAGTGCATCATCGTTATGTGCAGAGGGTAACAATAAGCTATTGTAATTATTATTGTTATAACTTGTTTTCTTTTTACCTTTTTTGGTTAAATTTCTGCACAAATACATAAAACGTGTTCCAGGTTGCATGTGCGAGATTTTATCTGGGGGTTTTGCAATCCCTCGTAATTTTCTGAGTAAGTTGCTTTTAAGTTTTTTTGAAACTGTAGACAGAATAAATGCTTGCGCTGATCTCAGAAGAAATGGAAGCACACGATATCTTTCTTCCAAGTTGATTTTCTCCTCTTTTTTATAAAATTCATGGTTTGCTCTCTAATTGGACTTTTTTATTTTAAGCTATTTTCTTTTTACGGTTTTTCTTGTTGTTAAATTTCTGGGCAAACGCAAGGAATGTGTGAATAATTCGGAGATAATTTCGGACAAAGGCTTCCGCATTTGCTTTGAAAAGAATTAGAGAATTAAACATTATGTAGTTTTATTTGATTTCGTATATAAACTTCTGTTTTAAATTGTTTTAGTTTTGTTTTACTACCGATGACGGTCACTGTATATGTGACCGTAATATCTGGTATTTTGTGAATTTCTATACTCTGTCTATTAAAAAGGATTTTATCCCTATTTTGAACTTTTATTTTATCGGCAAGTAATGTGTTCCAGGGTTATTGTAGTGAAGTAGCTTAAGGTGGTATTTAATAGTGGTTTTTGATCTGGCCCTTTGAGGCGGTATGGGGTACTGTCTTAAGGGTGACTAATACTAGGGTAGCGTTTCCTTTGTGTTGGCCTGACTAATTATATGAGGTGGCCTACTGGTATAGATGAGAAGCTTAAATAATATTGTAGAGAGTCGGGACATAAATATGATTACTTTTAGTTACTTCTAACCAGACAACGGTATAGGACCTAACTCCAAAAGGTTATCAGAGGCAACGCTGTAGTGTTGCCTATAGTAAAGGCCAAACGGCTCCAATGTTTTATTTTTTATTTTTTTTTTTTTTGCCCAGTGGCACTTCATACGGAAGAGGTCGTCGTATAAACTTCAAAGGGGGCTCATTCGATTGGAATTCGAGAGTTCTAGTGCCCTTTTTAATAACTAGTAAACTAGTACATAAAATATATAAGAAAATCACGTAGCACTTGCTATACCAAAACAATCCAAAATCCAATCGTGATAAAAATAGTTCAAAGATTACGACCGTGTTATCGCAAAAACAAGCATATATATACTTTTTGCCCTGACCGCGCGTCCTGTTTAAAACAAGGAAGTATGCATTACAAAATCCCGTATCTACACAGCAATTTCGTCAGCTCTTAGTTTGGTGGTCAATTTCAAAACCCATTATCTCAAACCTATTATCTCCGTGAAAATGTTTATTTCGAAACTTCTTCATAATTTATAATTTGCCTTGTTGCATTTTTATTTGGTTTTATTAAAATCAATTTCTGACTCAATTACTCAGCTTACTACATTATATTTGCAACATTTTAGCTGGAAAATTCGTATATCCTCTGAATTTTCTGAGCAAGTTGCTAGTACATTTTGTTGAAACTTCGACAAATAAACACCTGAACTGAGCTCAGAAGAAATGGAAGCATATGATACCTGTCACAACTAAACAATTGTCTCGAGTAATCAGATAATAAATGTTAATTTTGTGCCAGTATTTTTCGTTCTTGAGGGATGTTGATGTTTCTTTTAGAGGAAAATTTATTGACGGAACACGGCTTTAGTATGTAAATGTGCTTTTAAGACTGGAAACTTAGAAAATCTTAAATTGAGATGGCATATTAAATAACGCTAAGCTAATTTCTCCGGTAGAAAACTTTGGAAAGTTATATTATTTTACGAAAAAAGTCAATGAGAGAACGATTTTATCTAAGTGAATCGCTAAATTTGCATAGTAAATGCTTTGTATATCTCTTAGTCAACTAAAACATTTAGGATCAATGCTGCTATAAGTTATTATTTGAATTAAATAATGCATTAATTAATTTTGAATTATCTTTAAACGAAGCACGGTACCTGCGTAGCGTATGATTTTAACCATAAATGGAACCTGTAATAGATGAGCAATGAAAATGATCTGAATTTTTAGTTCTATATTTATTACTTGTAGTAACGTCACCAACAACAAAATAATTCCAAAAGGCTAGTCAAGGTTTACACATAAGAGTGGGAATGCTCCCACCTCTTTTTCTCCCTCCCTCCCTCTCTCTCTCTCTCTCCCTCTGTCTCTCTCTCCCACTCCCTCTCTCTCTCTCCCTCTCTCTCTCCCTCTCTATCTCTTGTGGATCGCTTAATCAACCTAGATGTTGGAGTTCAATACGGCTGAAAATAAATGTATTTTTTTAAATATCTTTTTTGTGTACTTGAAACTACTTGCAATGTAGACTTTTGAGTGATTTATTTTTACTGTCTTAATAATCTTTTGTTTTATAACTTAAAATGCATAATTCTATGTCAATTTCCTCATAAAGTCAGAAAAGTAAACACTAAAGCTCAAACAAAAAGGAGAGAATATTTTGAGTTTTTTAAAGCTAGATTCGCATTCCAGAGTTACTAGCTGTATATGGTATTATACAGCATAAATATACATTTGCTAGCAATGTAGGGTTCGCTGATCATTTTTAACCATTTCTGTAAGAAAAAAATCCCATGTTGTCCGGAAAACAGGTAAATCTCTTAAGATGGTAGTATTGCTATGTTTGTTACCCAAAAAGGAATGATTAACGAAGTGTTAAACATATGAGAAAATGTAACAGAGAAATTTACTATATCTTATGAGGGTAATCTCGAGTCTAAAACACGCATGACTTACTATCAGCATAATTCCATTCCAGATTGAAACGGTGGAGGAATATACCCGAGTATGTTGACATCAGTTAGCTCGACGTTGTTACAAATTTGTAGTTCTAGCAACAATTTTAGAATTTATTACATTTTCAGATACAAGAAGTGACAGGCATTTTGAAGGATGTTTGTTTTCATGAAAATAGAACTTTGTCGTCAAGCTCTTGCGTCTCAGCCGTTGTTTTTCACGAGTCTTCGGTAAGGTTAATTTTTCCATCATGTAGAGTATAGGACGCATACGCAATTTAGAAGTTCTGCAAAAGAAATATGCCCACAGAATATAATAAATAGAACTTAAATGAAAGTCCAAAAAAGAAAAAGTAATCGCGATTCTCTTATTAAATCATCTATGGAACAGTTTGGCCTAAACAGCTCCGTCGGTCAGTTCTTATTTTTATAATCTTTCGAGAAATATGAAAGCAAACTTAAGTATATCATTTAGTTTCTTCCCGACAATTTGACGAAATTACTATAATTATTTGTGTAAGAAATCCTAAACCCCCAGGTGCTTCATAAATAATTCTGAGCTGATCTCATGTCAGAGCGAATTTCTTCTGGTGTGTTGGTTGCATTATATGTTAAAAAATGCACAAATGCAGTGCTGCTTCAGCATTTTCATCTCTAACCCTCTTTTCTTTACTTTTTTTATGTTCATGGGAAATTTATTAAGTTGTAAGAGAGAATTTTTTTATTTTACTGTATGCTCGATTTTTATCCTAAACGCCCAGGTGCTTCATAAATAATTCTGAGCTGATCTCATGTCAGAGCGAATTTCTTCCGTTGTGTTGGTTGCATTATATGCTAAAAATGCACAAATGCAGTGCTGCTTTGGCATTTTCATCTCTAACCCTCTTTTCTTTACTTTTTTTTATGTTCATGGGAAATTTATTAAGTTGTAAGAAAGAATTTTTTTTATTTTACTGTATGCTCGTTTTTTAAAATTTTTGTTTAACAGTTTTGACAATTCTCCGTTTTGTTCGTGGTTTGACTCTGACTCTCTTTCAGTGGTTTTCAGTTGATTATTCTTCTGACCCTTTCTGAATTGTTCGTATTGAATTTTGAGCTAATTTTATTTCGGTTTACGAATTAGATCAAAACGTTCATCATACGTTGTTAAATACCAAAAAACACTTTGCCTTGACTAAAACTTTTACATTTTACATAGTCATTTTGCAGTTTACAATACTAGAAAGTAAGACTAAAGATTTGACAAAAAATAAGGCAAAAAAATATTCGTTAGTAAGATAATCTACCATTTTTTTTGTAAAAGAAAAATGTAAAAAGGAAAAAAAAAACTGATTTCGTCATTGATTGTACACCAAAGCTGCACTTGATTGAGTGTGCCTTATATGATCGCCCGGCATCAAGGGGAAAAAGCGAAAATCAACACATCCATATCCTTTTTTAGATTTTTTTTTTCAGCATGAAAGTGTTGTTTTATTCATTTATTTGTGATTGTTAAAAACTTGAACTTGAAACAATCAAGCGCATTGTCGTGACAAAGCCCGTAAAGCAGAACATTATTCCATAAACAAAAATAATGACAAAACGCTATCAGGCTCATTAGTAAGACACGTATCTTTAAATTATAACCTACATGCAGTACAAATAAAACAATCTTATCAGCTTTAGCCAGGACCGGAAATCTGTGGATCTGCACGACAACCTGTAGAATTAGAAGCACTTCTAAAACTGCTTATTGGAGTAATGGTATTGTGTCGTTAGAAAGCCGTTTAAAAACTGGCCATAATTGCTCCTAATGACGAAAGAGCTGCTTCAGCAAGTCGTTAGTGCCAGTACAAAGTTGTGACCTTATCCAGTAACTTATCTTATGCTGAAAAAGCAATTCAATCAAAAGAAAGGCATGAGAGGTAGGTAGGAGAATATAATATATTTAAAAAGGAAGAAGAAGAAAAGAAAAATCTAGTCTTTCGAATCAGACACTTTTTTCACTTACAGTCCTTTGTAACAGAACCTCTTTTTACTTCCATTATAGAGGCATTTTCTATAGACAGAAATATGGGCTTTCCATGGGTGCCCCTCTTTCCCCAATACCGGCTGATATCTTCATGGAAAACCTTGAAGAAAGGGCTATTTTGCAAAGTTTTTGTAAACCTGAATTTTGGGTTCGTTTTAAAGATGATATTTTTTATTTGTGGGAGCATGGTGACGAGTCTCTGGGTTCTTTTCTTTACTTGCTCAACTCCTTGGATCCAAAACTTAAATTTACTCAGGAATCAGAGGTAGAGAGGCGTCTTCCTTTCTTAAATGTTCTGATGCACCGAAATGATACATGTTTCGACTTTGGTGTCTATAGAAAACACACACATAGTGACCGTTACTTAAATTATTCCTTCCATCATTCTCCTGCTTTGAAAAGAGGAGTTGTCCCTTCTCTAGCTGATAGAGCATTGAAAGTTAACTCAACATGCTTCTTCGATTCAGAGCTCGACCACCCTAGAGATATTTTATTTGGGAATGGTTATCCAATTGGTTTAATAAGTTATGTAATTGCAAAACGCATTAAAAGATTATCAGATAGTTACACAGAAAACGCAAATCAAAGGGAAAATTCAGTTTATCTTGGTCTCATGTACGATAAAGGGGTTTCAGACCACATTTGAAAAAAAAAAATCTAAGAAAAAATAACATTTACGCTTACTATAGACCCAGAAAACTATCAGTTGCCAAATTTATCAAGGTAAAGACCCTATCCCGATAGGTGAAAACTCCGATGTCTACAGATTTCCTTGTTCGTGTGGTCTTTGGTATATCGGAAGAACTGATCAGCGACTCACGGATAGATTAATTCGTATTTCGGTTTTCTCAAAAGAGAAGCCGATACTTTAATAGTCCCAGATATAAACCTTGTAACACTTTCCCAATCACTTAATCAGACATGTCAACAACCCCTTAAGTCTCAAAGAGTGTCTGCGATGAATGCAATTATTAAAATCAGGAGTCAGATGACATTGCTTTCCAACTCATTCAATGCTGTTTCGTTTTGGTCTGAGTAAATGATTGTTTTTCTTTTATTTCTCAGTTATTCGCTAGTATCCGTCGATGGCGGTTCAATTTCGAATTTCTTTGCAAATCACGGATATTGGTGAATGACTCACTTTTATTGTTGTTATGTATTTGGTTTCAATTCTTGGCTTTTATTGATTTTTATTCATCTTTTAATTTATGTTTTTTTTAATGTTTTTTTTTCACATTCACATTGACTTTCCGTATTTAATTTGTCTGTTCCTTCTCCGAAACTCGCATTGATTGTATTTTTTCGTTTTACGTTGAAGAAGAGAGGTGTTTGTCCCCTCGAAATATTCGCTTTGTTGTGTTTTTTCAGTATTTTCATTTGGCCTTTAAAAACCCCATTTTTGCTCGTTTTTCTTTCTTTATGTTATGTCAAGCCAATGGGGTTTAAGAAATTATTTTCCTGAGAAAAGAATAGTTGTTACGCTCAAAGGAACTTTGTTGAAAAGGTAGCCTAGGGGGCTGGTGAAGGACTCCAGAAGGCCACCAAGCATAAAGACTTAATTGAAATACGTCTGTTCCAATGTATGGTAAGGGATACTCCTATTTAACTTAGTGTTCAAAGAGTCTATAGCATCTTATTTCTCTGCTTTGTCAGAATGATTCTCTAACCGTGAAAGATAGAAACATCAAATCTTTTGTCAAATTCTAATGAGATGCCTTGTAATTTTGAGCCATCCTTAGTTTAAATAAATTTAGTTCTTTTTATTAAGGAATAAGGACCATTAACTCCTTGTCTGTATTCTTTGACCTTCAGAGAGTATTTTGAGAAACCGTACCTCTGGATTTCAGCCGGGGTCAAAGGAAGAGCATGACTTTCTCAAAAAGGATAAGAATAATTTATAAGGAAGCATTTTAAGGAAGCTTGAATTCCGTTGGGGGGGGGGAGTAAAGCTCTGAATAAGCTGGGATTGTGGAATCTAAAATAATGAATATTTGTGCTGCCTGGTTTTTACTTCATTCTTTTTTGGTCAAAAACTACAAATGCGAAGTTTGAATGCTCGAAGTTTAAGGAAGGTCTTCTCTGTAGGGGCTTAAACTTCCGACTTCGTTTGCAATATAATGAAACACAAATCCTGAACTGTTTCTGATTTGTAACTCCGATTGTAACTTTTGCCAAACAACATTTTAATGAAGGAATGGGCAGTACCCACTACATATTTTTCTTATCTGGTTAGTGATTTTGGATCTTTTCGAAGCGGGATACATGTTTTCTTTTCATAAAAAAAAGGCAGACTGATTCCCGGAATTTTACCATTTGAAAAAAAAAACAAAAAACTAAGAATCATGAAAAGTTTGTTTGAACCACTTAAACTAAGCACAACACCACACTAGACGAGCAATAATTGTATATTTATTTATTTATGTAGTTATAAATTTTTTTACCGAAAATGGTTCCATATTTTCTTGGGATAGTTGCATCCTGGGGTTTCTGGCCTAAAAAAAACGATCTGCATAGTTCACGAGTTTGAGAAAACTCACTTAGAGCTTTAACTTTTGAAACAAAAGATTCACGTGAGTGACGCTGTATACATTCCAAGAGCATGAATCACTTATTTTTTTTCCAGAGTGGTTGTATCATTTTTACTATCTTTGACGTCTGTAAAATTACACAAGATGACAAACGACTTGGAACAGCTAAAGAAAAATACATGGAACAAGAAACAGCAAGAATCACATTGAATTGCCAACGAAAATGTCACTTAAAACTAAAGAATAACTTAACAAATATGCTACTGTGGAGTTAAGATATTTCAGAAAATTAGAATTGAATAAGAAATGTGTTATTTGAGTGTCTGTAAAGGATAAGCAGGGAGGAGGAATTGAATTTTTCCCAAGTCTAGTCTGAGAGAATTCTCAGGAGACATTTGGGGCTACAAATATGGTTTTTGGGAATTCCAGGGCCCCTTCTAAAAAATAAAAAAAAAACTTTCCCCTTCTAAAAACAACGACTCTAATCCCTCTCTAAGTTTGGCCATGTGTATTTGTATTCGTTCATATCATCATGTTTTCACAAAGTTCTGTTTGTAATTGAAGTTGATAGTGATATTCACGAAGAAGCAGAAAATGATGAATTTATTTCAAAACTTTATATACAAAGACAGAAAATCAGGGTAAAGGTAAATTTTTATAGTTAATAGAACCTCTGCAAATAGATTAAAGGCTGCACTTAAATTCAGTTAGTATTTCAAGTTCTTTTGTTTTAAATAATTTTGTTAATTTTTTTAGCTTGGTCTCAGTTGGGTGATTATAGTTCTCAATCATATGAAAACTGTCGTAATGTGGTTTTCATAATTCCAGGAATATTACACAGCATCAGTGAAAAACAAAATGAAAACACTGGCAGAGTTGTGTAGATTGAAGACGAACACAGAGGTAAAGATTGACAGAAATGGAAAATGGAGCACAAATATGAAGCTAACTGAAGAATTGAAAGAGGAACTTAAAAATTGTTTAAAGCTTGAGGAAAACGACGTAGTGTTTATTGCAGCTGGGAATCGAACTAATGTAGTAAGTTAATGGACTTGTTTACTAAGTTTAGTTCGCTTAGGTATAATAACAATATTTTTACGTTTATTTCATGACTTATTTGTAAAATAAATAGATAATTTTTCTGGGAAATTTCAACAACACAAATGTAGTATTTCTTTTTTGCTAGATCTCATTACCAAATTGAAATTATGCCAGAGACAATCTATATGTCATCTTGAATTGCGTATTCATGTTATAAAACAAATAGATAGTTTTTGTAATCAATATTTCTAACACTATAATTACTTGATGATCATTTTTAAAGCAGTATTCCTATCAATTACTTTAATATTAAGCGGGTCTTGGGAATTAAAAGCCTGTACAACAAGCAAGAACTCTTCAGAGACATCCTTTTGTCATGAGATATGGAATGGATGATGAACTGATGCTTGTGTTCACCAAAGGAGGTGATTATTAAACACTTAGATACGAATAATTTATTTTCTCAGTGTTTCTTTTCTTCAAATTAAAGAGTGTGGTAATACAATTTTTTTTCTTTTTATAATCGTGGCTGCTGTTACGGTACATTCAAATTTTCAGCCATTTCTGTTGCATAATTTGCATATGCAAAGTTTAGTCTGTGGCTATACTCTACCGAAATCTAGTATTTGCATTTTTCAAATTTTCGAGGAAACCGTAGATGTGGATTTTTTTTTTTTTTTTTTTTTTTTTTTTTTTTTTTTTTTTTTTTTTTACAGGGAAACAGATGAAGGTAAAAAAATTTAGTAAGTTTTCCAAATGCCGTTTTATTCCTCTCTTTTGTCATTCGGTTTCTTGTTGGACGTAGCCACTAAAATTTGTAATTCGTATCCTACTAGCTATTGGCGGTGAAAAACCCTTAAAGTCTGTTGTTAACCCTGTAGATACTAGATCGTATCTCATTAAATAATAGATGAAACAATTCTGACTCCGTCATTAAAACCGTCTTATCCAGATTAGGGGAGCTCCATTCTTGACCCAATCTTGATAGAAGACTGCTCGAAGTGCTCTCAGATTTTTTTTGAAGACAATGGAATAAAGCATAGTGCCATCAACATGTACTTGTTTTCATTATTAATTTCAGAGTTATCCAGTTCCAGAGTTGCTCATAAAAGTGAAAATAGAAATATGATGGTTCGTATTTTAAAAGAAATTCCATGTTTCGGCAAGTAGGCTGACTTGTAGTAAATCACTTTCACAGAAAACTAAGAAACTTTTTTCAGTTTTTCTTTAAATTCGTAAGTCGACTATGATAATTTCAAGCTGTCACATAAAATTGTTTGGCCAACTGAGGCTTATATCCCCACCTTCCAAAACTAAGTTGATTGGTCAAATCCTTTTTGCAGCATCTTACTTATTTCTAAGGATATTTATTAAGCCTTTGGTTGCTAAATTATGGTTTCTTGTTCCTGAGTCTTTAAACAGGTAACCAAAGAGTATGTAAAAATTGGCGCTAATATTAGGAAAATATAAATAAAAACAAAATAACCAATACCATCTAGCTTTTAACGTTTTTCTGTTTGTCTTCTGAGACTGGGATCAATTATTGAATACTGAATTTGAGTAGATAGTGAAAGGTCCGTGTTTTGCAATTTTACCCTAAAACAGTTTGGGAGCATACTCCTTTCAGACACGTTATAGTTACTTAATCTCCACTGCTGCCAACTTGTCTTTTCGGTGACTTTAGATCGTAGTGGAAGGCAAAGAAACTAAATGCTGTCAGTAGCAAAAAGTCAGCTAGCCTACTTAACCTGCCAGGATTTTCCCAGTTTGTACTAGGCCTACTTTGTGAAGACCGGATATTGAGTTAAAGCAATTAATTTAAAACTAATTTCCATGAGTTGTTACTTGTTTCGAAATTTCAGCTTTCATCTTGTAAGAACGTAGATTAATAATCTAAGCTTTCAAATTTTCTTTGAAACCTTTGAGCTTCTAATGAAAACGCCAGAGGCTGTAGTAAAAGTTGTGGGGTGCTGCAGGCACCCCACAGTTAATTTTTTTTTTCAGTTTAATTCTCTCAAGATTCGATTATTATCTGTTCGAGATCCTTTTTGTAGTCACCCTTATTTGAAAAACGGTTGATTAGTAAAATGATACTTTTTTAGCCCCTGTTAAAATTTGTGTGTGTTACTTCTGACCTCTTATATTGGTGAGTCAGTTAGAATGATGAATAATCATTAATAGATGGATACGCTGAACGTCACGTGCACATCAGCAATAATGTATCAACCAATGATGGCCACGAATGTGACTTAAATTTGAAATATAATTGAAGTCAATTGGGGAAATGTAAAGAAATATTATGAAACATATTCAAGAAAGTCTCAAGTTTTTATAAGGGCAATTAAAGTATAAAGTATCGCTGTATACAGTTTGTCGCATTTCTTCAAAAGTAAGATATATAAAAAAGATGCAACGATGTTAAACTTTAGCGGCAATAGCAACATGTTCTAGTGTTAATAGTAATTAACGCTTATTCACGTTTTGCCAAAAAATGAAGGATATTCGTCAGTTAAGAGGATCCACTGCATCAATTAAGCAAAATTGTGCTTTGTTTTAGTTGCCCCTTTTGTGTAGATTATAGACACGCAAACCCAAAATATAAGAGTAGAGAGGATCATATTCTTGAACAGAAATGTTCAAAAATGAATATCAGCCAAAACGATCTCATACTTGTTAAAAGTTTAAGAGACAGAGAGGGGGGGGGGAGAAAAACGCCTTGTTTTTCTTTTGTAAGAGAAGGCAGTATGCTTACAGCATAAATCTTTTTTTTTTCATGTTTAACACTTGGCAACTATTAATAGTTTTTTCTTCTTGACTCTTGATAATATTTATAGATTCAAGCTCTTAAATAGATTTTCTTTATTTTAAACAGATAAAAATAAAATTTGCCTAAAACTGGTCAAAATAAAAACCATTTACTTGCTGTTTTAAAACAACTTGTGTTTATATACAAATGAAATGAAAACATGGGGTTTTTCCCGAAACAGAAATTTTTCGTTTCAACTTGGTAAAACACGGTAAAGTTTTGGAAAAACTTAATACCTTATTTCTCTGGTTTCTTTTTTCTAAAGCAACCTTAAGCAAAAATAACAGTGACGAATAATTAACTTGAAGTCCCTGTCAGTTTTTGGACACCAAAGTTTAAACATTGTTTTATCTGGGATATATTTTATTTTCGTTATAGAAAATACAGGTTGCTCTTCGCGGAACGGAATGCCGTCTATTCTTTTTCTTTCTTTTTTATTATGTGCAAGTCTGTATCATGGGGGGAGGGTTCACCAGGTTGGAGCACCACCCCACCCCCGATGTTTTTGTCTGACTCGTAAAAAAGTCACAAAATGCATATAATCAATTTTGGATGCGTTTTATATAGTTTTTTTTGTAAATTCCCCCTTGGAACAAAAATCCTGGATACGGCCTTTTTCCACGATCCGTATAGAAATTGATATATTTTTGCAAAATTAGACATTCTAACTAAAAAATAAGTTAACTTTTAGCCTATGTCATCGACTTAGACTTGGAGTCTTTAGAAACGGCCTAAGTTGAGATAGTTTCGAGAACCTCGTTTTTTTAATTTTTGCCCACTTAATATCGTTTAGGCTACTTGAAGCAAATATTTTTCAATTATATGTGTCGAAACTTTTTCTTCTTCTTCTTCTAATTTACAGGAGGCGGGCTATTCAGTTGGTACTATTTAGCCCTCTTCTTTTTGCTTTACTCTGTGGGCTACAGAGCTACTGTCTTCGTTGTCTCTTATTTATTAAATATTCACAGATATCTTTCAGTAGATCTTTTGACTCAAGGAGTTCAAATATAAGACGATAGATATCGATTTCTGTGCTCTGTCTGCAGGTATAGTTGGCTAGGCTCTTGGCTGATAGTGAGATTTTGTGGTGTTTAAGCATTTTAACAGTTTACAAAGCAAGGTATGTTGTGCAGACGTCAGCATATTACATTCAAATAGGCAATGGTCAATTGTTTCATTATTCATATTACAATGCCTGCAAAGAGGGGACAGGGGAATTGTACTACTTGAATTAGAAACCTTATATGAGAATGCAAGGAAATTTAGTCCATTTGTTCCAGAGCGAATTCTATGATAAATTTTAGAAAGATACTTATTGGGAAAGGGGGAAAGGATAGGATTAATCTTATTAAAATTAATATCTGATGGCCTCCATCGGTAAATATCTCTAATTGGGATTGGTCTCCCATTTGGCTGGTCAATATTTATAGCCTTTTTTGCTATTTCATCAACCTGATGATTACCACTTATGCCAGAGTGGCTAGGAATGTACTGAAAATAAGTTTTTATGCCACTTGAAGCAAGATTATCAATAATACTGAGACAATGATAAGTGTCAATATCCAACTTATATTGAGGAGCTGAGGCCAGCAACTCAAGGCTTGATAGAGAGTCGGAATATATAATATTATTTGAATTTGCAATCAAAGGTTGGTTTTCCTTAAGGTGTTCTAATGCCATGATTATGGCATTTAACTCAGCAGACATTATAGATAAATTATTATATAATCTCTCGACCATTGCAATTTTCAGGTGAGGAAGGAGAACACCACTTGCAACCTTCTCATTCATTTTTGACCCATCAACAAATATTTGGAAGTGATTTTTATAGGTAATTGTATTAAGTTCTGCAAATTTTTTCTGGACAAAAGCAATGGGGTTAAATCTTTATTCCACTTTGAGAATTCATTATTTATTATGGGACCGGACCAATTCCATGGGGGGGATCGGGGAAAGTGGGTGCCATAGACTTTGCTGGTATGGGGAACTTCTTCTGAATATTGGCATACTCATCTGCAATGCCTCTATACATGGCTGGATTTCTTAACCAATTATGTAATGTGTGTGAGCTATTTGATTCAATTTTTGTAAGATGTTTTGTCAAGAGAAATCTACGTCTCTCCCTTATTGTTGTTAATCCACTCTCCATAAGCAGAAACTTGGTGCTTGTAGGTTTCCTAAGACCAAATATGAGACGTATTATATCATTTTGTATTGAATCAATTTTTTGCATCTGGGTCTTTGCACATGCACCATAGACGATGAGCCCATAGTCAATCTGGGTTCTTATATGTGACTTATAAAACTGGAGTAAGTTCTTACAGCCCCAGGGTGTAGGATGAAGTCTTTTTAGTATTCTTGTTTTTCTATAGCATTTTTTTATTGTGTTTGAAATGTGGAGGTGGAAATTAAGTTTTTGGTCAAGCATGAGACCTAGGTAATTAATATGATTATCTTCTGGAATAGTTGTTTTATTTAGAGTTAGTTTTGCATTAACATGGTTTCGCTTCAGGTGAAATTGGATTATTTTTGACTTGGTGGGTGCAATGGGTAAATTCTGAATGTTGAGAGAATTTTTCAAACTGGAAAAGTGACTTTTGCAGATTTGACTGTGCTATCTGAAAGGTGTTGCCAGATGACCATAGCACCAGATCATCAGCATATTTTAGATTCGTGTGGGGTAGGTTCATGTCCCACAGATATAGGGCAAACAGAGGGTAATCGAGAATTGCTCCCTAAGTTAGGCCTTTGGTTATTGTCTTCTGGGGTGAAGAGGCTGAACAAACACAAACAATGAAACTTAGTACTTGTATGAAGGATTTAATAAAAGATACTAGCTTAGGGGGTACTCCAAGCTTTGCAAGTTTGTTTAAAAGGATTTGGTGGTTCACATTGTCATATGCCCCTTCAAAATCTAGGAAAGCTGCAACTAGGACATTATTTTTTGAGAAAGATTCATTTATTGCATTTGTTAGCAAAATGAAAGCATCTGTTGAGCAGTGGTGTTTCCTGAATCCAGTTTGAGTGTGAGGGATCATATTATTGTTTTCAACAAACCAGAGGAGTCTGTGATAGATCATTTTCTCCATTATTTTCACCATCACAGGAGTAATCATTATGGGCCTATAAGACTCAGGATTATCTTTTGGTTTATTTTTCTTTAGTATTGGTAGGAGGGACGAACATTTCCATATATTGGGGAACCTAGAAGATGCCCAAGCGTGATTATAACAATTTAGCAGTTCTTGTTTGTATGAAGGTGTGAGATTCTTTATCCATGTAGGGTGTATATTGTCATAGCTGCAGCTAGTTTTGGTCCTAATATTATGTATTGCATTATTCAATTACTGGATTGAAAATGGATTAGTTATGTACTCGGATCCTGGGCGTGGTTGGTAACTTGGGTTCATAGGAATTGTGGATAGTTTGCTTTGATTTTTTGATGTTAGCTTATTAACAAAAAGAGTTTCAAATAGCTTAGCTTTTTCATTATCATTGTCATAATGGGTATTTTTATGTATAAGTTCATACAGGAGTGCGTTGGGGGAAGTCTTTTTCCCACAGATGTGACTTATGACTTTATGTATAATTGGCTCATGTATTTCTCTGGAGAGATTATTTGCAAAATTATTCCAGTATTCATATTTAGCATCTATTATAGTCCTTTTTACAATAGATTCTGCTTGTAATTTTTTAAAATAAGTATTAAGTGATGTTTTTTTTTATGAATTCTCTCGTAGCTGCCTTTTCTATTATCCATTTATTTAGGCACTCATTTGTCCACCATGTTTTAGAAATTTGTTTAGGGAATGTTTTCTTAGGTGTTGTCCTGGGGGTAGCATGATTAGCTGTATTTATTAGTAAAGATGTCAAGGCTTCAGCATGCGTGTCACCTGTTGTGTTAGAAATGCATGAACATTGGGTGAAACTTGTAATTTCATTATTTAGCTTATTTTGGAACATAGACCAATTTGCTTTAGTGTTGATATGTTTGGAGGTATGAGATAAAGTTTCAGCAGGTTCATTTAGGGAGCAAACTATAGCAAAGTGGTCAGTACATAGACTATCAATTTTATTTGTGTAAATTTTGTTCAAAAAATTTAATGACACAATTTGTAGGTCAATTGTGGAGAATCTGCCACTTTTGGGGTTGAAATATGTATTCAGGTTTGGAGGGGTAGCAACAGCTAATTCATTATTATTTGAAGTCATATGTTCAATGAATTTACCAGCTTTATTTACTGGTTTATTCCCCCACAAAAGGCTGTGGGCATTGAAATCTCCACAAATAATGATGTTTTTTAACATATTAAAAGCTTATGATATAGGATTTTAAATTATTCAGCCAAACACTGATACCAATTACATCAACATTATTTGCAAAATCTGAAAAATTGATGCCACAAAATTTTATATTATTTTTAAATAATAAAGCTACCCCACATCCTTTTCTCTCTGAAGATCTATCCTTTCTGAGGATAGTATATCCCAGAGACTTAATTTGTTGAATTTGGGTTAAATGAGTTTCCTGGAGGCAAGCAATATTGATGGAATTATTGTTCATAAAAGATATTAGTTCATTTAGCTTATTTTCTGTGAGTGATCTTACATTCCATTGGAGTATTGATATATGTTGTGTTGTTGATTTATTCTTCATATGGCTGTGTATCAATGTTCAGCTTTGTTAAAAGTAAAGCAAGATCTTTTTTTGCTTGAAGGAGCATATCATCAGGGATGTAGATTTTTGCCAATATTGCAATGATTTTTGTTTTCTGTAGTTGATGTATGTTCATTGCCTGAACTTCATTACAGTTTAGAATGAATATGCATATATTTGGGGATTGTATTTTTGGTTGTGCATCCTGTTTGTCGGTTAGGGGATTGATTCCTGGTATTGTTTCTGGTTTGTTTCTTCTTGGGAGGGGGGGCCAGGCTGACCTCATCTCACCGGACAAGGAGACTTGTTGGCTTGGTGATTCCTTCTGATAGGGATTTGAGCTAGGGGGCTTAGAAGATGGTGTTTTATATGGGGTGCTTGATGCATTGGGGGCGTTTGACTTGGGGGTTTTGGTTGGTTTCATTACAGGCTTTATTTGGTATTGTTGGGCAGCCTTTGCTTCCATTGCTGCAAAGGGTTATTGGATGGCCTTTTCTGTTGATATTTGGAGTGTTAGAGCTCTGTTCCTGTATGCAGGGCATAATGATTTATTTGTAGATTCATGAGGGCCTTAGCAATTGATGCATGTAGGCCGAGTGTTGTTGCAAGTTGTCAGCTCTTTAGGATGGAAAGCTTTACAATTACTACACTCTCTGAAAATTTTATTAAATTTGTTTGTCGTGTGTCCCAGTTTGAGACACTTCTGACACTGGATTGGCTTAGGTTTGTATTCCTTGTGTGGTTTGATTTGCCCAAAGAGGAATAATTTTTTTGGGATATTAATTTTTTCCTTCAGTGTGAATAAGAAGGATCTACTAGTTTTTAGTCCATTAGAGTTAGGTTTGCCAAGTTGGGTAACATCCTCAACTGGGATTGTGTTTCCAGCCCTATCTGAGAGGCCTTCTTTTAACTCCTGAGTGGATATCTCTGGGGGAACATTATAAACTACTATTTTTGTTGGTGATTGATTTGGGTCCCAATTAGATCCAATAATTGGGGTATTCAGAAGGGATTTTAGGTTAATTATTGTATCTGCTGATTTCTGATCTTCTACAGCTATTAGCAGAGATCCATCACGGTTAATATTAAAAGAGAACATTGATTTTAGCAATTTAAAAATTGAAACTCTTATTGCAGTGATCATTTTTATTTCAAATGGGGTAGTAGGAGTAATTTTAAGGTAAATTCCTAAGTTTTTGGGGTAGGATCTTGGGCAAGGAGAGGGGAAATGCTTCTAATCGGGGAGATTTTTTCCCTTTTTTTAGAGCCTCTAGAGTGGACTTCCTGCAACCCATTATCATCATTTATGGTTATATTAGCCCATACACTTATCCTTGTCCTTCTCTCAGAATTGGAGCTCTCATTTGAACTTTGAGATATTGTGCTTGCCCAGCCAAAATGGGCATTTTTCACTATGTCACTTTCACTAGGATTTGATTTGGTATCTTGTGGAACTTTTTTTTTGGAGGACTTCTAAACATTGCCTATTAGAAAAAGCTTTAAACAAAAAAAAACAAAACTAAAACAAGAAGGGAAAATAGAATGATATTAAACCGTCTGCACTATACTAAGGGGAGGAGAAACAACACAGTATAGCCCTGAGGATGAGTTGAGCAGGATTGGTTTGGTACAACTGCTGATTAGAAGCGATAATAATTCACAAGAAAATATATTTTAATTTTCTTATAAGGTTGCTGTTGTTGCTTTTTTCCGTACCCATTCGACGCCGTTTCTTCTTCTTCTATTTAACAGCAGGCAGGCTTTTCAGTGATACTATTTAGCCCTTTTCCTTTTGCGTCACTCTGTGGGCTGCAGAGCTACTGGCTTGGTCGTCTCTTATTTATTAGATATTTTCAGATATCTTTCAGTAGATCTTTCGACTCTAGGAGTTCAATTATGAGATGATAAATGTCGATTTCTATGCTCTGTGTGCAGGTATAGTTGGCAAGGCTCTTGGCTGATAGTGAGATTTTGTGGTGTTTGAAGCATTTTAACAGTTTACAAAGCAAGGTATGTTGTGCAGACGTCAGCATATTACATTCAAATAGGCTATGGCCAATTGTTTCATTATTCATATTACAATGCCTGCAAAGAGAGGACAGGGGAATTTAACCAGTTGAATTAGAAAACTTATACGAGAATGCAATAAAATTTAGTCCATTTGTTCCGGAACAGGTTCTATGATAAATTTTAGAAAAATACTTTTTGGGAGAAGGGGAGGGGATAGGATTAATCTTATTAAAATTAATATCTGATAGCCTCCATCGGTAAATATCTCTGATCGGGATTGGTCTCCAACTTGGCTGGTCAATATTTATAGCATTTTTTGCTATTTCATCAACCTGATGATTACCACTTATGCCAGAGGGGCTAGGAATATACTGAAAATAAGTTTGTATGCCACTTGAAGCAAGATTATCTATAATACTGAGACAATGATAAGTGTCAATGTCCAACTTATACTGAGGAGCTGAGGCTAGCAACTCAAGGCTTGATAAAGAGTCGGAATGTATAATAATATTATTTGAATTTGCAATCAAAGGTTGGTTTTCCTTAAGGTGTTCTAATGCCAGGATTATGGCATTTAACTCAGCAGACATTATAGATAAATTGTTGCATATCTCTATCCCATTGCAATTTTCAGGTGAGGACGGAAAACACCACTTGCTACCTTCTCATTCATTTTTGACCCATGAACAAATATTTGGATGTGGTTTTTATTGGTAATTGTATCAAGTTCAGCAAATTTTTTCTGGACAAAAGGAATGGGGGTTAAATCTTTATTCCACTTTGAGAAATCAGTATTTATTCTGGGAATTGACCAATTCCATGAAGAGGATTGGGGGACAGTGGGTGCAATAGACTTTGCTGGTACTGGGAACTTCTTCTGAATATTGGCATACTCATCTGCAATGCCTCTATACATGGCTGGATTTCTTAACCAATTATGTTGGGTGTGTGAGCTATTTGATTCAATTTCTGTAAGATGTTTTGTCAAGAGAAAGCTACGTCTGTCCCTTATTGTTGTTAATCCACTCTCCATAAGCAGAAACTTGGTGCTTGTGGGTTTCCTAAGACCAAATATGAGACGTATTTTATCATTTTGTGTTGTTTCAATTTTTTGCATCCGGGTCTTTGCACATGCACCATAGCCGATGAGCCCATAGTCAATATGGGGTCTTATATGTGATTTACAAGACTGGAGTAAGGTTTTCTCCTTACTTCCCCAGGGTGTGGAATGAAGTCTTTTTAGTATGCTTGTTTCCTATAGACTTTTTTTATTGTGTTTGAAATGTGGATGTGGAAATTAAGTTTTTGGTCAGGCATGAGACCTATGTAATTAATATGATTATTTTCTGGAATAGTTGTTTTATTTAGAGTTAGTTTTGCATTAACATGGTTACACTTTTAGTAAAATTGGATTACTTTTGAATTGGTAGGTGCAATGGGTAAATCTGAATGTTGAGAGAATTTTTCAAGTTGCAAAAGTGACTTGCAGCTTCGACTGTGCTATCTCAAAGGTGTTGCCAGATGACCATAGCCATAGCACCAGATCGTCAGCATATTGTAGATTCGTGTGGGGGAGGTTCATATTCCAGAGATATAGGGCAAACAGGAGGCAACTGAGGACTGCTCCCTGAGGTAGGCCTTTGGTTGTTGTCTTTTGGGGTGAAGAGGCTGAACCAACACAAACAATGAAACTTCACACTTCTATGAAGGATTTTATAAAAGATACTAGCTTGGGGGGTAGTCCAAGGTTTGCAAGTTTATTTAAAAGGATTTGGTGGTTCACATTGTCATATGCCCCTTCAAAATCTAGGAAAGCTGCAACTAGGACATTATTTTTTGAGAATGATTCATTTATTGAATTTTTTAGCAAAATGAAAGCATCTGTTGAGGAGTGGTGTTTCCTGAATCCAGTTTGAGTGTGAGGGATCATCTTATTTTTTTCAACAAACCAGAGGAGTCTGTGATCGATCATTTTCTCCATTATTTTCCCCATCACAGGAGTAATCATTATGGGCCTATAGAACTCAGGGTTATCTTTGGGTTTATTTTTCTTTAGGATTGGTAGGAGGAACGAACATTTCCATATATTGGGGAACATAGAAGATGCCCAAGCGTGATTATAACAATTTAGCAGTTCTTGTTTGTATGAAGGGGTGAGATTTTTTATCCATGTAGATGTAGGGTGTATATTGTCATAGCTGCCGCTAGTTTTGGTCCTATTATGATGTATTGCATTATTCATTTCCTGGATTGAAAATGGATTAGTTATATACTCGGATCCTGGGCGTGGCTGGTAACTTGGGTTCATAGGAATTGGGGACAATTTGCTTCGATTATTTGATGTTAGCTTATTAACAAAAAGAGTTGCAAATAGCTTAGCTTTTTCATTATCATTGTCATAATGGGTATTATTTTGTATAAGCTCATACAGGAGTAGGTTGGGGGATATCTTTTTCCCACAGTTGTGGCTTATGACTTTGTGTATAATTGGCTCATGTGTTTCTCTGGAGAGATTATTTGCAAAATTATTCCAGTAATTATATTTAGCATCTATTATAGTCCTTTTTAGATTAGATTCTGCTTGTAATTTTTTTTTAAATATGTTGTAGGTGATGGTTTTTTTATGAATTCTTTCCTAGCTGCCTTTTATTCTCCATTTATTTTGGCACTCATTTGTCCACCATGCTTTAGGAATGTGTTTAGGGAAGGTTTTCTTGGGTATTGTCCTGGAGATAGCATGAATAGCTGTATTTACTAGTAAAGATGTCAATACTTCAGCATGTGTGTTGTCTTTGAAATGCATGAATTTTGGGTGAAACTTGTAATTTTATCATTTAGCTTATTTTGGAACATAGACCAATTTGCTTTAGTGTTGATATATTTGGAGGTATGTGGTAGAGTTTCAGCAGGTTCATTTAGGGAGCAAACTATAGCAAAGTGGTCAGTACATAGACTATCAATTGTGTTTATATAAATTTTATTCAAGATATTTAATGACACAATTTGTAGGTCAAATGTGGAGAATCTGTCACTTTTGGGGTTGAAATAAGTATTCAGGTTCGGAGGGGTAGCAACAGCTAATTCATTATTATTTGAAGTCATATACTCAATCAATTACTAGCTTTATTTGCTAGTTTATTCCCCCACAAAAGGCTGTGGGCATTGAAATCTCCACAAATAATGATATTTTTTTAACATATTAGAATTATTTATATAATTAAAGAAATCCATTATTGCATTAATTGGGGTATTCAGAAGGGATTTTAGGTTAATTATTGTGTCTGCTGATTTCTGATCTTGGACAGCTATTAACAGAGATCCATCACGGTGAATATTAAGGGAGAACATTGATTTTATCAATTTGAAAGTTGCAACTTTAATTGCAGTAATCTTTTTTATTTCAAAGGTGGTTATAGGAGTAATTTTAAGGTAAAGTCCAAAGTTTTGGGAGAGAGGATCTTGGGTAGGGAGAGGGAAAATGCTTTTGATTGGGGAAATTTGTTTCGTTTTTCTTAGAGTTTCTAGAAAGGACCTCTTGAAACCCATTATCATCATTTATTATCACATTATTATTATATCACATTAGCCCCTACACTGATCATTGTCCTATTCTCAGAATTGGAGCTATCATTTGAACTTTGAGATAGTGAGCTTGACCAGCCAAAATGGGTATCCGTTTCACTGGTATTTGGGGTGGGATCTGGGGGGACTTTTTTTTTTGGAGGACTTCTAATCATTGCCTATTGGAAAAAGCTTTAAACTACAACAAAACTAAAACAAGAAGGGATAATACAATGATATCAAACCGTCTGCACTCTACTATGGGGAAAAGAAACACCACAATATAGCCCTGAGGGTGATATGACCAGGCATGGTTTGGTACAGCTACTGATTAATTGAGATAATACTTCGCAAGAAAATTTATTTTAAATTTCTGTAAATGTTGCTGCTGTGTCTATCTGACACAGATTGATCCAAATATTAAAAATTTCATCCAAATATTAAAAATTTGCGTCGTCTTCTTTCTTAGCTGATTGTCGCTTGCAAAAATAAATGCATACTTTTTTATTCCTAAGTACATTTCCTTCTCAGGGTTTCCGTTCTCTTAAAAGTTAATTTCTTAAACCACATCGGCCTGACATCACATAAAGAAAGAAAAACGAGCAAAAATGGGGTTTTATAGGCCAAATGAAAATACTGAAAAACAAGCGAATATTTCGAGAGGACAGACGCCTCTCTTCTTCAGCGCGAAACGAAATAATGTATCCAAAAACACGAAAAAGGAAAGTGCCGAAGAAAAAAACAACAAAAAACAAACGCGGAAAGTCAATGTGAAAAGAACCAAAAAACCAAAGAAAAAACCAAAAACTTAAAAGATGAATAAAATTTAATACAAGCAAAAAACTATAAGAATTAAAACCAAATGCCTTACAGCCATAAAAGCAAGTTATTCACCAATATCAGCGATCTACACAGAATCCCAAAAATAAGGAACTGCCATTGACGGATACTAGCGAACAACTGACAAAGAAAAGGAAACAATTCATTCACTCAAAAACAAAACGAACCAGCAATTAAATAAGTTGGAGAACTATGTCATCTGATTTCGTATTTTAATTATTGCATTTCTTGCAGACACCCTTTGAGACCTAAGGGGTTGTTCACGTGTTTGATTATATGACTGGGAAAGTGGTTCAAGGTTTATTTCAGGGATTACTAAAGTATCGGCTAAAGTATAAGCCGATACTTTAGTAATCCCTGATACTTCCCCTTCTTTATCCTTCCCTTCTTTGGGTCAAGACCCAAAGAAGGGAAGGATCAAGAGTTAGTCATTTCTGTTTGTCCATAATGATGTTATACTGCTAGGGTGCTTATGAAAAGGGTTTCTTTTAGTTGAAGTATCTGGGGAAAGCACGCTTAGAATTTGCCGATCACCTCGAAACAAAAGGGAAGAATATACGTAGCTCTGGGTATAATTTTCATTGGGTCCTAGATTTTCCATTGTTTTCTGTTAATGATGAAGGAAAACTGGAGTCAAACCATCACCCATTTACTGCTCCTCATCCACATGACGTGGATCTTCTTCGCCAGAATCCAGAAAAAGTAAGTCCTTTTTTGTTTTTAGCAAAACTAGTTGTATTTTATCGTGGGTAGCCAGTAGGTTTGTCTATCTGTGGCATAAACAATAATTTAGCTATTCATACTGTAAACCTGAAGTTCTGTTGAAACAATCTAATATAATGGAGATAGGCTATTCAAATCCTAACATTGTCACTGAAAAAAAGTTATTAAAAAGCCTAGTGTTATCATGGGCGTACGGAAGGGGGGCAGAGGACTTCAAATTTGAACTAGATATAGCTGAAAAAATAGATGGTTGAAAAGGCAGTTGAAAAAAATTAGATGGCTACAAAAGCAGTTGATAAAAAGTAGATGGCTGAAAAAGCTGGAAATAAACAGAAATGGAATAACAGAATAAAAGTCAAAGAAGAAGTATTTATCCATAATGTCTTGGAAAGATTTAGCTCTAATCAAAGAAGATTGAATAATGCTGATACTTATTGATGATTTATGATTTTTGGTGATTACTTATTAATAAATATTTCATAGGTATGATAGAACTTGCTGGCACTGTAAGGTTTTGTAAACTGCCAATATAACTTCAGTCCCCTGCCCTTCATCACAGAATCGGCGTAACTGGTAGAATCACAGAAGGACGTAACCGGTAGGGGGGGGGGGGTGGCACCTTATGAAATATCAGATAAAACCAAATTTCTCTGCAACTTCATTGAAATAATCAAATAAAAATGCGTTCTTTTATTGTTGCCCCCTTCCTCTCGAAAAAATTATATGTAAGTGCCTGACTGTGATAAAGTAAAAATGGATTAAATCGTGCTGTTATTGTGGCTAGAACAGCCCCTAAAAGATGGAGGTGGTGATTATTAAAACTCGAATAATTTACAAAGTAATTAAACCTAATAATAACACTTACAATTTAGAATTTGACAAAAAAAAAAAAAAAAAAAAAACGAAACAAGATCTAGTAAAAACAAAAGACTATATAAAGAATTTCCAAATTTAGAAGATAAACATTACACAATGAGTGGTAATAAGGGAATGATGGGAGGGGGGAAATTCACTTCTTTCACCCGCAAAATGGAGCAGCCACAGAGAAAACACAAAATAGGTAAAAAAAAATTGTTCTAAGGGGTAACAAAACGACCTGACATAAAAAATGTTTCTAGGACAGGGACTGAGTGGTGTCCAATCACTTTCGACTTTAAAAAAACGACTCAAACTTCCGATTTCCGATCGAACGAGCATCCTCTGAAGTTTCTAAGACCACAAGAGGTAGGCTGGGGATGAGGAGGAGGCATCCCCTACCTATACGGAATAAATTTTGCTCGTTGTGGGGTTCAATGTTACCCCAAACGAGCGTAGCTTTAACGACGTAGACCAGAAATATTCTCGGAAATCAAGAAGGATTATATATCAGATTCTACCTACACACGCCTTCCTTAGAACTAATTCTGTAATTCTGGGAAGGCTCAATAGGAGTTAGGATTTGCTTTAAAATGCACCTTTTGAGGCATCTGTCCCTCTCCCTAAGAACAAAACTATCAGAGAACCATACTGTTGAGGTTTCAAACTCTCATCTACAAAAATTTGGAATTTTGTAATTTTGCCAAAGAAAGATTACGGATGTGTCTTTTTTTTTTTTTTTATTTTTTTTTTCCAGGGATGATCGTATTGAACCAAAGGTCCTAGAAGATCAGAAGAAGACTCATTCGAACAAAAATTAAAAGTTTTAAGTTCCTTTTTAAGCGACCAAACATATTGGAGGGCAACAAGCCCTCTTTGCCATGCCCCTATTCCCCCAAAGACAACTAAATGGAATTTTGAGATACCCATTTGGTTCATCATAGTTGAAAGGTACAATAAACATATCATGGGGACTAGTTGCGTTCCATTCACCTTTGACTCTCAAAAAAGGCACAAAACCCCCCACGGCCCTGGAGGCTGTGGGGTTTTTTTCAACCCAAGAGGCATATTTATTTTACCTTTGGACTAAGATTGGGAGAGGGCTCATTCGAACAAAACTTAAAAGCTTAAGCCCCCTTTTAAGTGACCAAACAGATTGGAAGGTAGATAAAATTTGGCGAACTGTTTCACTCCGTTTTTTTTTATTTTATTACTGAAAAGGGCTTGTTAAATTTCATTCATCTGTTCATTTCGTTACCCCTTAGGACATCTGACCGACATTTAGAGGTAACTGTTTTATAATTTCTCTGTGACTGCTTAATTTTTCATGTGGGAGAATTTTCTGCGGGCAATTTTCGGGAGGAACGCCTAGAACCAAATTCAGGCACCTGTTGTGTGACGTGACACAAAGTTTCAGACTTAGTCAATTATTTTCATAGTAACAAAAATATTGCATCGATTTATCACTTCCTCATCAGGAGATTTATATAGATCATCAATTTCGTAATCGTTTTTCAAATCACAGTGTAAAACCAAGATTACAAGGGACAAGACTGGAACCGCCTATTGTAAGAAAAACTGAAGAAACCTAATTGCATTATATTTAAACAACCCTAGAGTGGGACTATTGACTGAAATTGTCAAATAGAATGAACTGAATAGCGGAACTATTGACTAAACTGAAATTGTCGCTACTAGAATTACTGATTTACTCTTATCTTTTAATAGATATAGTTTGTAATATTCAGAATATGCACCTTAGTTCGCGTGGGATTGCTCGACACATGTGGAAGAAGAGACACTTCTATAGAAGAAAAAGCACTGTTTGATAGTTGCAACAGTACAGTCCTTCACCTTCAGTGATAATTTCACCTTCAGTGATAAACTATTTTGAGTACACCATGGATATAACTCATTTTTGAGATTTACTCTTAAATTTTCAATAGCTGTTTCGCAACCGTTTGCTCCACAGATTCAAGATGACCTGAAAAACGCTAGCTTGATTACATCCTTTTATAGAAATTTGTCTGTAATTTCCATCAGGAAATCGCAGAAAAAATTGCGTTCCATATAACAAGTACCACAAAAACGCCGGCCACAATGGAACCAACAACAGGCAGCTTCTCTTCTTTCTGTCTCGGTTTGCCTCGTTCTATGCTTCTTGCTTTTTCATTAGCAATTTTCATTCTTCTCTTTATTTCACTTCTAGACATTTTGTATTCATTATAAATTAAGATGATGTATATATCTGCTTCATTGGACTGGCATATTATAAAGCAATTTAATTTTATAAAGAGTATCCTTTTGGAGCCACTCCTACCACACTTTTCTACCTTTAAACAAAAAAAAATTTTATGCAATTTTTCGGAATTTGTTAGGGCAAGAAAATAAAGAGTGAACAATTATCCGAACTCTCTGCTCCTTGCGGTGGACTTCGCCATATTTATGCTCACTTGATCCCAAAGATCCTGGCTACGTCCAAGAAGCCAAACCATGGTTGCAACCTAGTAAAGGACGAACCATGGCTAATAGTAACCAAAAATTAAAAAAAAAATATGTAAAAAAACAATTGGCAAATGAGAAAAAATGCCATTTAAAGCTGATTCATGGATGGTAACTATTGTCTAAATTAATTTAAATAGTAAAATGTTAGTTTGAAAACAAATTTAATGGAAGTTCGTACAATAATAGTCTGAAACCACAAAAAATAGAAACAAAAAACACGCCTTTGGAATCTTCGTGACCTAAAACCCTATTCAGGAAGCTTATAGTTTCCTGGCTTGAACAACATGGTACATCACTTTTTTGCATGGGTAGTACTGATGTGTCGTCTTTTTATTTTGGTTTTGTTATTATTAAAGATTTATTTGTTATTACGCTCATTCTAAAACGGTGGAAAATATTACACTTATCCCCTTATTGTAAGCCTTTATGAATAATTAATTTCCGTTCTGTAACGTAACTAAGCTATTGGAACGCAGACTTTGTTTAGAAAACTAATCCGCAGAAATGATTTTGCGTTAACGTGAAACCCAATTTACAGATAAATCGTTTGTCTTCCTTTAACACTCATGTGAAAAAATTAATGTGCGGTAAGTTTCTTAAATTGTTCCTTATCGGTATATGTGTACAAACACAGCGTCCGTTTGTCTCTCCGTACCCTGTGATAGAACAGTGGATTGGGGTTCTACTTGGCAATACGGAGGCCAGTACCGCCGTAAGGTTTGCTGACATGCTTGCTATTTGTCCCTGTAAAAAAGACCCAGCAAATGAAACATTGATTCAACGTCCATTGGATAAACACCTCAAGTATTCAAGCTAGAAGTTTAAAATGTTTAGAGAAAATCCAGAAAATGTAAGGCAGCAGATAGAATATTCAAATTTTAAAGATTTTCCCTTGAAAATAAAGCCTAGAGAGCTCGGCGTAAAAGGATGTCATTATTTTGACTGATTAAATCGCTTTGCCGGTAGGGATATATTAAAAAATGCACAGAACAAAAGGATTACATGGAGAATATTGTAAGGTATGTAACAGACCATAAAAATATTCGGATTGTAGGTAAGGGTAAATCAAGCGGTTCTTGCTGCTCGATTCGCTCGACTTTTCCTCTGAAGAATTCTGTAAATAGATTTTTAACTTAGGCATTTATCTTAGAAATAGCTTTGCCATATAAATATTTTGTAATATCTTCATAACTTAAGTGCTCAAATGGAAAAGTGAGAGAGGTTCGAGGATCATTTTATGAAGGTGGTAGGAATGGAGCTGGATAACCACATGAGGAGCGGAGGTGCTTTCGGGCTAGTTAGTATTTTAGTAATCTTTATTTTAATCTAAGCTGATGTCAGACCCATTTAAGCATTAAATGCGTATAGTTCTGGCCAATTTTTACTGAAGAAGCTTAACTGTTTTACTGCCCAGATAGCATTTCAACCTTTTATCCTTGCGGAACCCTTAAGATAATTAAAACGTTTACCTGGCCTCATCTTAGTTCATTGTAGCTTACTCTATCCATGGGAGCCGCTTGGTACATCTGCACAATCCTTGGGATCTAGATAATAGTTGTTCTAGTGGAAATTAGATGACATTTAAAATGCTTGTGTCTAATAAATTTTTAAAGAAAAATAGAAATGAAAATGCAGCTTTGTTGAATACGCAGCAGTAAGTTCTAATAGGTAATATTTGACATTCAAAAAATAAAAAAAAAAAAAAACAACTGTCTGAGGCTCCAGCCGTATTAATATGAAACTATTAAAATCACTGTTTACAAACCTGCTTAAAAGCGAGAAGGATAGAGACATTTTCGCATTTAGAGATCTTTCTTATTGAAACAGCCACCTCCTCTCCCCTAGCTACAGAAACCCTTTTGTAGAAACAATCTCAATACCATTAGAAAAAAGACAGGCTACTCATATATTGAAAATGATCCCAGGAAAAAAATACGACAATACAACTCAACAAAGCATCAAGTCATATATTTGCCCCTTGAAGGAATTGGCCTTAAATTCAAGGTGCCTTTTTGTAATGACGCCGTTATTTTATCCTTGAAGAAATACTAAGTAGACAATTAAGCGCTCCGTCGCCAAAAACAAGCGGATTTAGCCGATTTGGCTTCTGAATGGATTCATATGCTAATATTTATATTAAGGAAGGTGCAGAATTTCTATATAGAAGAAAACGTATTTCGTTTATAGTAATCCTCACGATTTATCGAATTGTTCATGTTAACGAACTGTTTAAAAGAATAGGAGGTTGTGGGGGCCGCTAAAAATTTAATAAAAGATGCATTAAGCGGAGTGTTTACTTTCTATGCTACTTACCATAATAAAGTAATTTTGGAGATTATTCAATTATTTATATATCCTAGGGACAAGGTGGACACATTACTTGATGTCTTTTTTTTATGCACTCTTTCAAAATATAATAACCATTTTACTCATCAATCTTATTTACAGCTATTATAAATGGACTATAGAGTGTTACCTAATTCTAACAATGCCATTGGAATCACTTATAAAGCGATTTTCATGAGTCAAGAATTCAACAAATCTGTGTTAATGGAGAAAAATCCTCCATAATACATGAGATGACAAATAAGGAAATAGGCCTATACAATTTATGACTACAGGCCTATGTGGCGCCATTGAGGGGAGGGGGGTGGTTTCTATTTCCAGGGTAATGACTATTATATTGAAAAAGAAGCATAAAAAAAGAATTGCAAAGGTACGGTACCATACTATTTTGACTCCCAATGCTCTCATCTAGCCTGGTGATAGGAATTAGCCTAGGTGTCACTTTAAGGTCTATTCAAGGGCCCTCAATTGGATTTCCAAGTAAAACAACTAATATATTTGGAAATAGCATAAAAAAGGCACCAAGTAGTGAGATCACCTTGTCCCCATGTAAGTAGGGGGTAAATTTCTAGTGGGCCTTATAATTTAGCTAACATGAAAATGAAAACGTCATTTGATGTCTTTTTTTATGTTCTTTCATAATTTAATTGCTTCTGGGGTTAATTGCATCTTGAGCCCTTAAAGGGGCCTCAAAGGTATTTCTTTTTTGTAACCACACAAAGAAGTTATCAACACTGATTTACAGCATGATTTTTTTTTTGGGGGGGGGTAATGTCACTGTTTACTTTCATTTGAATCATTTCAGGTACGAGGTCTTCACTATGACCTAGTAATGAACGGAAACGAAATAGCTGGAGGTTCTATTCGTATTCATGACCCAATACTTCAAGAAGAAGTATTAAAACTAATTGGAGAGGATAGCTCACAACTGCACCACCTTATAGATGCGCTGGCTTCTGGTTGTCCACCACATGGTGGTATTGCAATTGGTAAATTGAATATTCATTAACATATGTTCATTTAGTTAATTTCTGGTAGTTGTCTCACAAAAGAATTCTAATATTCTACAAAAATAGCTAGACTAGAAAAAATTACTAACAACACATTGCTTCACTTGCTTGAAGTCAATTGCCCTGGAGCCAGTTTCTGAGGTCATGATAAGTAGACTTGTCAATAGTTCATCGTATTGTGATCGTGATTGTATACCTACCAAGCTAGTAAAATTCATTCTTTCTTCAATTATCTCTCGTTTGAAAAGACTTTTAAGCCCATATTTCGAGAATTTTTTCCAGTTCACATAGCGAGCTTGACTGATCGCGGTTGCATCGGTAGTTGCAACCTAGTACCGTAAAGGACGAACCTCGGACAATAGTAACCCAGAATTAATTATTTTGGAACCAAATCGGATTGAAATACAAAGTACACTATTGGAATCGCCATGGCCGAAAACTCTAAACTTACTGTCCTCTGGCTTGAACAACAAGCTACCGCTGCAACCTAGTAAGGAGTGAACCACGGCCCATAGTAACCAAAAATTATGAAAAAAAATGCGTTAATAAAACGAGCTAGTGAGAAAAAATTGCCGTTTCTACTTGGTTCAGGAATGGTAACTATTATCTCGATTAGTATTAATAGTAAAATATTATTTTGAAAACCAATATATGTTAATTTTGAAAATAGCATGAAACCCCTAGAAAATTCCGTTGGGTCGTAACGAAAAGTACACCATTAGAATCGCCATTGTCGAAAACCCTGTAAAGGAAACTTACAGTTCCCTGGCTTGAACAACGAGCAAAATCACTTTTTGCAAGGGTAGCACTAACGTGTCCTATTTTTTTCCTTTTCTTAATAGTTAACAGGACAAACCCAATTGGTTTAAGATCCTGGGTTTTAGATAGCTATCGGAGGAATAGCTATGTCTTCTGTTCAACTAACAAAATAAATTGTACCTGACACTTGCCCTCATTTCTCAACAGAAAAACAAAACAAACTTTCGCATTCAAACTAATGAGGTCCGCGCAGCGTAGGTGCCGACCTCCTGATACTCGGCCCTCGGTTGAGAGTAACATTCTTGGTCGGATCGAATCATCGGACTCTTCCCGTGTTTTCCCCTAGATTTCTTTAAGTAACAATTTGAATGTGGATGGACTTTTAGATTGTCTTATAGGGACATAACGCCTCTGACCCTCGCTCAACAGAAAACATAAGAAATACTGTTTTTTCCGTCAAAGAAATCTTCAAAGGATGCACACATGTAACAAACACGGTTGCCTTTGTTGTCTAAAAATTGAATAACTCGGTCCTCAAGGGGGGGGGGGGGGGGGCAAAATGTGATTGGCTACCTTTAAAAACCTTAGGATAGGTGTAGAAATGAAAAAAACGCTGTTTTAAGTTGTAGCGTAATCGTAACTAATTGTAAGGACATGAATGGCTGAATGCTAGTATAAAAGCGTAAGAATACGATTTTAAGTAATAGTGTATTTTAAGCATTGAAGCAGTCTCCTTGTGTTTTGTTGTTTGGACAGAACACAGTCAATGAGCTTGTATAGTTATGCGGCTGAGAGCCTGGGTTCACGACTATTAAGTTTTAGTAGTAATGTACCCCTAAATCCATAGAACTGATCATGTACATTCTACCTTACTCATGTACATTACTCACTGTGTAGGCACCCTCTGTAAATATTGTGTTTTCCATTGATTCATATTGTAAAAGTGTTATTTTGTCTTGTAGTGATTTATTGAGAAATTAAATGAACTTGAACTTGAACTACCTTAAGGAAATCTAAATCATCTCAGGTTTCTACTTTAACTTCACATGCAGTTGTAGTCTTTAATGGCCTTTTCTACCCCACGAAACTTTGGTCCATTTTGCTTATGTAGCCTGTAAAAATCTAATAAAGACAAAAAATTTCCTTTTTTTCAGGCTTAGACCGCTATATATCACTGTTACTTCATACAAAGTCGATTCGGGATGTAATAGCCTTTCCAAAAACTACTGAAGGTAAAGATTTGATGTCAGATGCCCCTTCGGCCGTCTCTGTACAAGATTTGGACCTTTATCATATCAAAGTGATTAACAAAGAATCCAAATGTTAAATAGAATTTATGTAATATACAAAACATTAAGTTATCGTTTCGTTTTTTCAATCTTTAGACACTCATATTCGCCTCTCAGATAACGGTGTAGACTCTCACATAACGGTGCTCATACTTCGTCATGAGCAGAATTTCTCAGGAAATGAAAAAAAGGTTTTTCACTTACATTTGCTAATATGAAGAAACTAAAAACTGTCCTGTAGTTGATGTACTTGTTACGACTAATATCATCTCAGTGTTTCAAGCCAAAATTATAACCGATATCTTAAGTGGAGACATGTTAAAGTCTTAATATATTGTTCTTTTTGCACTGAGTTTGCACAGTGTTTCCAAGAAAAAAAGCTACTGGATGATTAAATTCAATATTTTTTTCTTACAGAAGAACAAACAGAATAATGCGAAAGCCTTTACAAAAGAACAAACAGAATAATGTATAAGCCCATTCGGGTGACATAAAATTGTAACGGTAGATCGTTTGCCATTTATTTATTTTCGAAATTCTTCCAGCTTCAAGAAAATCCCTTAACTTTTAGTAGCGTGAAGTAAATATTTGGAGGAAGGGGCTGGATTTCTTTCTCTCGGAGCTCAAACTATGCGAAAGACATAATGGCGGGTGGCTGAATTTGACTTCCGCCCCGAGCTGCTGCGCCTAGCGAGCAATTTTTTTGCAGATACTCTTAAAAGCCCGTATTGTTAGGAGTTGAAGGATCAAATAATCAAGATCAGAATTCCAAGCCAGAACCCAGGGGATGGGATATTCGATCAAAAGGAATTCAGTGCTTTTAAGATGTTTTATTATTGTTATCATTGTCGTACCAATTCGCTTAAACTCTTTGCCTTTTGTCCTAGAGCTCAAGGTATGAGAAATAAACTAAATTTTGAACTGTTTCAAAATCCTAATAGTTTTCCCGAATCCTAATTCACCGTTTTAAATATTTTTGTTTTTACTTCTTATCGAACCCAAAACAGAAAGGCATATCTCACACTTTCTCTTAAAGGGGGAAAGATTCCTCAAGTCGATTTTTATCCACTAGTCACATTGCAGAGGTATATTTACTTCATAAAAGGTACAGGACACTGACCATGATTGGGGCAACGAAAATTAATTTTATACATAATTGAGTCAAAATCTTAATATTCACGCTCATTTTATAGACTTTTTCTCACATTAATTATTGAACAAAAACAGCTCTCGCAGAAATCTTATAAATATCATTTCAATCTCCAGTAAAATTATAGAAATAAGAGATACTCCCTTTCGATCCATATCAATTTTTTGTGAAAAAAAAAAAAAACTTTGAAAGGCTTTAATCATACAGTTTCCAAATAATTACTTAAAAAGAGCTACAGAATTCAGTTGCCTATGTTTTTTAGCAGCACATGGACGTGGCTGTTTCTTTAAGTTGTCTGGAAAAACCAAAATACACTTGACAAATCATCCATAAGATCCTGAGTTCAAGAACGTATAGTAGATCTATATTTCTTCGGAAGATCTATTTATGAATTGTTCTATACAAAATGGGCGCTTATTCATGACTTTCGGCCCTTCATCCGGGGGTTCGGGGAGGGGGTGGAGCAATAATAAAAAAATGTTCAACTATCCACGTTTAATTACCTTGTGTCTCCTAGACTATTATTTGCACAAGTTCCATTTGACTCTGCAAAAATAGGAATTCGAGTTCTCGAGGTTTGACGTTACCTTGTAATGCAGTAGCAATATCACTTTTTAATTTGGCTTCGACTCTCTAAAGCAGGCTCTGCTCGACACACTTCCATGCTGTTTTGCATATTCCAATAACCGTAAGTTAAAACTGCACTAAAGTATCTTGTATCCAAGTCAAGCAATCAGCAGCTGCAGCTGCTGATTGCTTGATCATACCACCCCCTTTCCTATATAGAAAAATTAGAACTACTTATGCTATGCATGATATGTAATGAAGCTACAAATCTATTTCGAGCCCAAAAAGTCGCCAAGTCTAGAAAAAAAAACTTTCCCCTCAGCAGGCGTTCCTGATATTTCGAAGGCAATGTTTGTAAGCTTAGTACAAATGTATTTTGTAGTTTCTTTCTCTAACATACATTCTCGACAGCAGTTCTGTTGTGGAGCACCGAAAACGTCATTTTCGTTCTCCTGTAGAACTATGGTCATACAAGATGCGCCTTTTCATTTTGGCAACAGCGATCAGTTTTCACATAGCCTAATAACCTTAACTTTAAGTCCCTTGAAAATGGTTCTCCTAAAATTAATATAAATCAGCGAAAGTTAGAAAACATTAGGGATTTTTTTCCAGAGAATTTGCTGCTAAACGAAGACACAACATAACAGAACATAAAGTTATGAATACTTGTAAAACTGGGATTTAGATAATTTACTACAGCCATGTTCTTCATTTTAAATTAAACGAAACATTTTTTTTTAATCATTACACAAAGCTGAATATTTTTGCGAAAAGAAAACACAATAAGAAAGATTAGATTTCAAGAAAAAGGAGAAAGTTCTTAAATCTATTTCTATTATTCACCCACTGATTCTGATTCCAAGGAAATCACGTAAGTTTCTATTTACCCTGGGTTCCTATAGATGCGATTTCACGAAAAAAAGCTGTTTTTGCGTGATCCGTCAAGTTTCCTCCGTTTTTTGCTGCAAATTTCTGCATCACAATGGTTCAACGGCTGCGTTGAAATAGTTCTACTGAGCCCTTGATTTTGCATCCGTTATGTTAAATTAGAAGCTTTGTAGAACCATAAATTGCAAGTAACTGAGAAACTATACATGTTTATCAAATGTTTTCCATTAATATTTGACAGACAACACGAGTGTCCTCTCCTTTTAATACAGAACTTTAATAGGCGAGTCCTGTGGGGGATATTTACAGGGAAATGAGCCAAGGATATAAGACATATATTTTTGATCAGGCATAGTTAGCCTAGGCTATTACAGGTTAGCCCTTTGAATTTTTCTTGGCTTCTAGAATTTGCTTTAGCCTATTCCTAAGCATATGCTTTTTAAATAGTCTCATAATATCTTTGCGCTTCAACGGCTGTAGTGAACCGTTTCTGTGTGAATATTTTTGCGATTTTCCTGCATCCGCTATCCATGAGCCGTTTTGCGTTAAAAAAAAAATCGCACCAGTGGGAACCAAAGGTTAAATTCACAACCAGTACAGTCTAAAAAAAAATTCAGGATACCCTAAGATTAAATCCGGCTGAAACCAGTTTCTTTCAATAAACTTTATTGCTGCTCCTTTTCAATACATCCTATTTTTCTGTTAGATATCCCTCGCCCTCAATTGCTCTTTGCAATTGTTCTGACAGCCCCAGCAGAAGAAAACAAAGGAACAGATCTCAAAGAAAGTGAATCCTACTTGCCTTCTTATGGCTACGGCTATGGTAGCGGACTTAGCTATGGTGGAATCTATGGAGCTGTTGGCTATTATGGAAGAACTTATGGCTATGGATTCGATAGATATGGATATGGGGCTGGACTCCGCTACTGGTAGGATCAAAAAACAAGATCTGACAATTACATACAGCACTGCATTTTTTTTTTTTTTTTTTTTTAGTAAGTAAGTAGCGACTCGGCTCAATAGTAACCGAAACTCTAAGAAATGAAATTTTGTTACCATTATATAATCAAAAGAATCGGCTTATAATGCTGATTCCAAATATATAAAACTCATCAAATTTAAAAGAACCCATCAGAAGTTACGAGCCTGAGAAAATTTGCCTAATTTTTGAAATAGGAAGGAAACATCCCCCAAAACTCAAGAAATCTCAATGAAAATCTTACAGTTAGATTTAACGTGCAAAAGAATCCTATTGTAGAAGTTTCAAGCTGCTATATACAAAAATGTGGAATTTCGCTTTTTAGCCAGAAGAAAGATCACGGTGTTTTTTTCCCCCAGGGGTGATCCTACTTATCTATTTCACATAATTTTACTGCAAATTGCACTGCATTTCTTTAGCCTAGAATATTTTATAATATAAATTAAAGCGAGTTCCCACCATATACTCCTTATTTACTGAGTAAATGGTGCAGTTGTAAAGGAAACTATGAGGTTTGGATTAGGAAGAATTAGTGATAAGAAGGTGATTTTTTAACAAGAAAATTAACCAAGTTGTAATTTTGCGTACCAAGGAAATTAGTAAGGATTGTGGGTCCAGCGAAGATATCAAATTAGAATAGCCAAAGAAATGGGCCTTTTTTTGCAGTCGAAAAAAAGCTTGATAGGAAGAGAAGCCATAGAACCAAGAGTGGGATACTAGCAGCCACGGTAAAGACAATTGTTAAATGGCTCCAAAACGTGGGTGCTCCAAACAGTTGATGAATGTATTCCAGACATTTTCCAGAGGAATTGTCTAAGGATAATTTTACATACACATTTGAACAATTGCACAAATAAAAAATTAGGTATAAAAAAATGGGGTTCAATGTCACTATCCAGGGCTATGATCAAAGAATGGTTAAGATGGTTAGGCCACGATTTACAGATAACAGATGATAATTTCCCAAGAATCCTACTGTTTGGCCATCTAGTTAGGGCCAAAAGGAAAACAGAAGGCCCGCAAATGAATGGAGACAAGTCAACAGAATATTTTTTTTTAATAAAGTAAAAATTTCATTGGATCATTGGAGGGAGTAAAGAGTGCTGCTTGGAACAGGGTGGGGTGCGGAGTGTGCACACTAGTATTGAGTCCATGTGACTTAGTGCTGCGACACGTCTTCAGTAATAACAGTTTTAGTACCTAGTAATGACAAGCTACAAGGACAGAATAGTTGCTAATATATATATATGCTGAAAATGGCGTGTTTAGCCAATAATTTTTTTTATATTAATCCTAAGGTGTACAAACGAGTCAAAAACAAAATTCAGTAAAAAAACAGACACACACCGTAAGAGCAAGTCAAATCAAATTAATGCTCTCAAAGCTACACAAGAACACTTTTATGTTTCAATCTTTTCGGGAGCATCTTTTCCACTTACTCAGGAGGGCAAACTAATTCACTCACTTTTTAAATTTATTTTAGTTTCATAATGCTCAAATTTTTAGTAATCCAATGCATCCATAACTTACCTTTAAATAAATACAAAGTTCTGGTACACCTAGGAGGGTACGGGCCCTCATCCCTCCCACTTCATACGCACGAAAGTAGTAGTGAAAAGTGTAGCCTGAAATCCTATTAAAAAAATATATATACATATATATATATATATATATATATTATTTTCAAAGTGGTCTCACACTCCAGAAGTGAAAAATCGCTCGAAGAACAATTTATTTAGAAAGGTGTTCTCTAAACTCCCTAAGATGTTGGCTGGGTATAGCTGCTCTCCTTAAAATTACTATAGTTTTACTCAAAATTCGCTCTTTTCTAGTTTGATGGATAGCCCATTCCAACCCCTGTGAATCAACTAGTATGTATATTCCTGGCTGGGGATATACCCGACGTTTAAATGCATTGCAAAGCTCAACAACTAAAGAATAAAATCAAAACAAACTATATAAAAATATAACAATTTATTTCAAAGTACTCAAATGACATCAAATGCTTAAAACAAAAACTACCTTATATCAAAATTTCACGCTGTTCTCCAATAAAGTTCAGCATGGCTGTCCTATACTAATGCGCTACACCCAAACTGTCTTTTAGGAGGGCTGGGTAGGTAGTAAAACAAGCTAAAATATATGATATACCCTTTGAATTTCACAGCTGCTTGTTCTTTTTGTCAAAAAAGTTCTATGATAACCAAATAGTTTAGTTAAAAAAAAAAAAAGTTCAGTTTTGTTCCTCACCATTGTTTAATAGTAGGCTATATCTATGAAAAAGGACCAGAGTGCACAAAACTATTTTTACACGAAGGGCGGGGGGGTCCCTTGGGCCAGTATTGGTGTTTACAAAGGTTGTTTATAACATAGTGTTAAAACTGTATATCGTACATGCGATGGTAAACCCTAAAAGCCATGCAATATAGCTTTAAAGTATTTCCGCTGAACTTTAATATAGCCTTACACCCCCAAACCCCCTCCCGACCCCTAAACAATATGCACAAATTGCACAAAGGATGGTTTAGCCAGAAAAATAAAACATTTGCCCTTCTTTGAAAAAATGTATGCATACCCCTCCCTCTTAAAAAAAACTGATGCGAGTAGTGAAGAAATCTATTCAACAGCTCAGAGCTTAAACTAAATTGGAATAAGACTAATATATGCTTTTCCTGAAGCCAAGAATCAGAGTTAATGTCATTGGACAGTCAAAGAAAGTCTTGCTCAGACTTTTTTCCTTTTTTTTCACTTTATCACTATACTTCCAGCATCCAAAATTGAAAGACAGTTCCTGTAAAATACTCCTAGACAAAAACTGTCCATAAACCTACTTATCGATAAGGGTTCCGCGTTGAAGTTTCTTTTTTATTTCAGCCACTGACTCGTGTGGCTTTCGTTTAATTCCTTTCCTTTCCAGTTGCTTCTCAATAATGCGAGCGTTCAATGCATATGAATCCGCGACCTCTCTCTAAAAAGGAAAATTTTAAAATACACTCAACTTACTAATCACATGACAGAAACTCAACATCTTGAACCAAAATTAGTGCAATTAAAAAGGCTAACAAAGCAAAAATGCGATACACTCGAATTCCTTAGAACAGGAGATGCCCTACACTAGGTACTTAAAGAACAGCTCTGTAACACACTACACCTCTATTGCAATGGTCTCTCGGGGTGAGTTGTTCCTGAATAACTGGTCTCTCGGAGTAGGTTATTTCTGAATAGGCAAGTTTTGAACAGCTTGGCACCATGAAAATACTCAAAAAAAGCTATAGAATTAATAATAAAAAACGCTTAACTTTTACTGGCCTGTTTCGACCAACTTCAAAGGTAGCTTACCTAATGGTAGTCTTTTTTTTCTTTTTAAATTAATCCCACCTCCTCTCCTCTCGGTGACATAATAATTTTTTCACTTAATTTCAAACTTTAATGTCACCTACAATAAATTAAAAACAACTTTTATTTTTTTTTTATTTTAGATTTGGGTGGCCAAACATAATTGACGAAGACAAGGTATACTACAAAAAAAAATCAAAACCGCAAAAACAAAACAATTCCCGGTTTAGCAGGGTGCCCTTCTGCCATAGGGCATCCTTTTCACCGTGGAAATACAGTCTTTTCTTAAGCGCATATTACATTGATTGATTAGCAATTTAAATTATTGACTAACTTAAATAATTAACTAACATCAAGGAAATTTCAAAGCAGTAAAGCCAATCCAATTTTCAGATTACTAGAACAAAGAGTATGGGAACTGGTTAGAGACGAATCTTTGGCAATTGGACATGGGTTTGCAACAAGTTTCAAATTCAAACATGCTTAATGTTAGCCTATTAAAATCTGCATTTAAAAAGGTCTCAGTTGATTTGGATGCAATCAGAAACTACCTGAGAGCAGGAAGATTCTTGTATTTTTAGACAATTTTTCATTGGTTAAGAAATAGCTAGGGCTAGGTTAATATACAGAACATGGACTAATTAGCAAAAATCTTCACAAACATAGTAGGGTAGTCATTTTACAGTTTGAGGTGGAAAAAATTGAAATGCAAATGTTTTGTGCACTAAGTGTTCAGAATAATAACATATTAAAACTCCACAAAAACTTGAAACCATGAATGGCCCCAAAATTGCACTTCTTAGCCCCAAAAGATTGCTTTGGATGGGCTTAACGATCTCTTACTATGCATTTGGACCTGCTGAGATGGAAAATCAGCTTTTAAAATACTTTAAACTTTAGTTTCGTCGCCCAAAAAATAAAAACCAAATATTACAACAAAAGAAAATTTACTTTTCTTCAAAAATGTTTTGGCACTGCAATTCAGCTGGTCATATAAGGTGTAAAATGATACTCCAAATCATGTTTCCAAAAAAAGTAAATTTTCGTATTTTTTTTTTCTATGAAACTTGGCTTGTGTGTGTGTGTGTTTTTTTTCTGTTTTTTTTTTATGTGTACTTTTTATTTTTGGGCCAAAATTCAGGCCTTTGTGTAGAAGTATGAAAAATTTTCGTGTAGAAGACATTGATGTTACCATTGCTCCAGGTTTGACCATTTGTCGCGTAGAATGACTAAAATTTTTGTCTAATTTTACTCCTATTTACGGTGGCTACGACTGAAATATATGAACAAATTCAGTTAACTAAGGAGATTTATCTTGTTATTGTTTTAACCTTAATACTTAAACCTTAGCAAAGGATATAAATTTGGGAGTGGCAAGGAATGGTTTTCCGCATTCTATTCCATACGCCTGCATATCCTTGGGACTGTGAAATATAAGTAAATCTGGGAATACAAACGTTCAACCCCAGTGATGGCCAATGAATTTGTGACCTGAAATAAAACATCTTTTTGCACAAAAACACAGCAGTAAGGGTATGAGTTCTACTTCACTAAAGGGCAAAAATCCTGAACCAGCAATGGAAATGGTGGCTTCTTTCAGTATTTATTGCTATAGTCTAGTGTTATTGTTATAGTCTGTTATTGCTAAAACTTTAAATTTTTTCTAATATTTGGCTTCCAGAGTCTACTAAACTATTCAAAAATACAGTTGGTCATCTTCTTCCAATAGTATCCTGTTTTCATGATAGACATACACAAAGGAATTAGGTCTAATAGCATATTCGTCAAAACAACAAATAACAGGTGAACTGTTTGAAAAAAAAAATCCAAAAAAGAGGAAAATTCTCCAGATTCTGGGTAAAGGAAGGCTCAGAAGCAGTTTCTATGGTTTTCATTTTAGCCTGAACACTGAAGACGTATTGGCGGAAATACAGGTAGCACATTCATAATTTACACTCTTTTTTTCTTTCAGCGGGTTTGAAGTCATGTTTTTCTTCTTTTTTTGGCCAGTTCAGCTTAAGACCTTTTAATGGCAACATATTGGATTACTGTAAAGATCATAAATATTAGTTGGTCCAGAAAATAGTAAAACAAACACAGAATATAAAGAGCCCAAACCTCTTCAATTTCATCCTCTTCATCTTCAATGGTGGACACGGTTACTGACGAAAACTTGCCCATATTTTTTGTTAACTTAGTAATCATTATTTTTTTCACTGGCTCCTCTTCTTTGGGTGGGCCTTGAAGCTGATTATATAATCCCTTGCCATCATCTAGTCCTCTAGCAACAGATCCTTTTACCACAAATATTATCTTCTTTGATGGACCATGTTTATAAAATAAAAAAAGTCCGCACCTAAAATAATTAACGTAAAATCACTATCAAATTTTGTACAGGAGGGAAGGCACGAAAAATGCCAGTAAATTCTGGCTTGACAAGGCACAATACTTTTAGTTTTGGCGCCTGTAAGTTAGAAAAACAAAATCTGACAATGTTCGCTTAAAATACGGACCCTGTTTGATTAGCACAATGGTATCAACTGGACTTTCCTAGGTGGAGCAAAGTCTGTAGATATTTTTTTCTGGGGTGGGGAGACGAGTTTGAAAAAAAAGATCGTTTGGTAGAAAGGTATCGTCTTCTTTCAGAAATTATAAAATATTTTGCTTCTCACACATTGTTGTACTAATCAAGGGTGGAGAGGGGGCTCAAAAAACCTAATTACATCCTTCCTAAAATGCATTCTTTGCTTTAAGTCATTTCTTGAAAAATTTTAAATTGAGGTGAATTAATGATAATAATAAATTACAGTTTCACTCAATATTAAGTAATAACTTAATCATTTCATCAAACAGTCAACATAAAATGACAGAATAGTCACCAGAATTACAACCACTGGTGATTTATCACCAAACCAGGCGTTTTCCCCCTTTGTATGAATTTATAGATTTGGTGATTTTTTCCGATATTTTTTTTAAGTTTTTGTCCTTTTATTAGAAATGGTCATTTCAAAATGGTCCCTCAAATTATAAGTAGCTGACAATAAGTTAGGTTTTGGTTATGAGGCTTATTTGTCAACTTGAATCGGCAAATGTCAACAACATAATGTTTCCAAGGTGTTGGCACGCGGCGGCGACACCTTGGAGCCTCCCCCGTCCCCACCTTACAACACCCCTCTATCCCTTAGCTGCACCCCTAATTGGATGTCATGGTTTTAACTGATTGAAACTTGGATCTTTCACCTACACACGTGAACATTCATTGAACAGAAACATATGGCTTATTTGCTTTCTTTTTAGTTGTTTTGGTAAAAGAAGTACGTTCTTGAAGTCACCATACATTTAGAACATTGCTGCACCAGGTGTGTATTGACAAGTATTGACAACAAATATACTTTGACTCATCACTGTTGCTCTCTCCACTATAGTCAGAATTATCTAGTGGCTCCACCCCCGATGACTGAACAAGCAAAATTACCTGAGGAAATCTGGTGCCGCCTTCTGGACAAGTTGCACATTTGTTTATTTTACCAGCCCAAAGAAGCAAATAGATGGTATTCTTCAATACAATTATGCCATTCTCAAGCAGTAAGATCTATTAAGACATTCTTAATCATAGGCAGTGCAATAGCGCTGCCTAAAGAACAATGTTGAACAGCATAAAGAATAAAGAACAGCATAAAGAACAATGTTGGAACAATGTTTTTTTAAAGACCAGGGCACTTCGTATCGAAGGAGTTGTCGTAAAAACTTCGAAAAGGGCTCATTCAATTATAAATCGAAAAGGCTACGACCCTTTTTAATAGCCAACATTGATTGGAGGGCCTATAATAGCCTATGCCCATCATTTCCTCAAACACGTCCAATCAAAATTTTTAGATAGAAATTTTGTTCAACGTAGTTTAAAAGTTCGGAAATTATGCCTTAGCTTTGGAGGGGGTTCATTGGATAATCAGAAGTTATAGTGTCCTTCTTAAGATTCAAAGTGACCAGAGGGCAGATATCCCCCCCCCCCCACACCTCGTATTTTCCCCAAATGCATATGGTAGAAACTTTAAGATAGCCATTTTATTCAAAATATTCCAAATACGATATAGCAAGGCTTTTGGGGTTGAAACAAGCCCTCAGAGCCTGGAGGCAAGTGCGGTGAAGCTTTCTAATTAAGTCAATTTGGAATTTAGTAAAATTATTAAGACGCAAATACAAAAGTTTCGAAATACCTTTTTACATTAAGATAAAGGTACACATCCTAGAAACAGCTTGTTTCCACAAGCTGTGTGTAAGCTTGGAGGGAACTTGCTCAATAACCAATTTCCTGGCTAAGTACGTCAATGAGCGGGATCGATGTGGTTGGTTTTTCATACATATCCTCAGATTTTTTAGACTGAAGACCAAATCTCTGACTTATAAGACAAATCTTTGTCCGGTTGCTATCTTATTACAAATTCCATGGAATATTGTCGGATTATTGTAATTGTCTAAGTATCTTATTATATATTATTGTAGATTTCTGATACTTGTGGTCTACTTGGGACAACCAGTCCCAGTAGAATAATATATGTATTATTATACCTTGTAGTTGTCAATGTTAACTGAATAAAAGTATTGTATTATAGCCAACCTCTCTACAATCTACATTTAGTCTCTCGAATATACCCAGCTGGTACGCCTCATTAGTCAGGTCATAGCCTAAGGCACGCTACCAAAGTTTAATTACCTTAGGGCTATAGTTTATCTCCCCTATAAAGGGATAATAAAGGCATCTACCACAACATCACCCTAAATACCAGTAAAATCACTTTACAACAACTGGTGGCATTGCGGAAAAACTGGGTCGAGGAGACTAAATTAGGTTGTAAAATAATAAAAAAATCGAAATGACCTTATCAGAAGGGGTAAGCAGTTGACTTCACTTTTAGCGGCGCTCGAATTAGAAAAACTTCGAGTAGCTGTGCTCGAACTTTGGCTATTACAAATGGAAAAAATGAAAAAAAAAGCTCAATTAAGAATTGAAAAATGAAAAAAAAAAAAAAGTATCTGGTATTTAGAAACTAGAATTAAATTTATAATCATTATTTTTAATAGTGTTATTAATAAAGACATTGTGACAGTGCCTCATATAGCTAACTAATGAAGTATTTTTACTACTAATTAAAAGAATAAAATAAAAGATTATACGTAAATAAAAAAAAATCTAGCTGGACTGATGGAACGTTGGTAGAAACAGAAGAATTTTAGATATAATAGTAGCAAATAGGGTCCTATGTCAGCCTTACTACAGATAGAGGCTATAGACTTATTGTTCAAGGATAACACTGATACAATTTAGCAAAGGAAGCACATAAATTGTGGTTCGAACAATTGCAGGTTAAAACATTTCCGAGTGTTTTTTTAGAAGTAGAGATGCTTTGAAAATATGGCATTTTACAATGTAATAAGCAATAGAACTACCTTTGTTAAAGCTAACCCGAATACTAGTTTAGTTTTGTAGTTTCACAAGCAAAGGGAAGGAAAAGATATATAAATTTGTAATTAAAGCACTTGAGGAAAAAAAAGAGAAAAGTAACCTTATAAGTAAGAGAACAAATGTGGAAGCGTAGCCAAAGTCGCTGAAGGAAGCGAAAAAAAAAGAATTGTTACCCAGCTGGTATGGGAAGTCTGCATAAGGCGAGAAATTCGGTGAGAGAAACCGTTAATCACAGAAAAAGGAGGCAAGGGGATAGGTCTTAAAAGGGTCTCCTTTACCTACACAGAGGACCTTCATCTGAATAATTGTGTTAGAAATAGTTCAAATTCTGAATTAGCTGCGCGAAATGAGTCACAAGAAAGTTCAAATTTGAATTTTAAACCATGGCTGCTTTTGAGCCATGTAGATGTAAAACAAGCCAGTGTATGAAAACTGTTATGCTTGTTTACATAAAATGTAAGCCCACATTAGGACAAACGGATTAGGCAATGCATCCTTTTAGGATAGCTAATATTGATAATTCTGGTCCGCTCTTAATGACGAACCACCCTCGAGTCTAGTATAATTAAAAATCAATAGTTTTGTCAAATATCAGATAGAGTGTATATCAGATAAAACACGGTGTGATAGAAGAAATGAAATAGAGGGAAGCCAGTAGTCCCTCATATTCAAATTAGCCTACAAGTAGATTGTATCTAGCAACAAAATAGAAATAATATTACGGAAACAATTACACAGGACGTTACAGTCTATATTACAATAATTAAAGTTCAAATTCCTAACTTTATACGGGTTAAGGTAAACTTAATAAACATTATATATTTAGAATCAGCATTAAAAGACAAATCTTTTGATATATATATATTAAAAAAAAATTTGGGGGTTGTTGAAAAAAAAATTTGACGGGAATTAAAAAAAAGTAATAATAGGAAAATACAGCCAGAGTTTACATTAAGTGCCGGCTATGTGTAAAAGCTAGCTGTAATCTTATTATAATTAGTTATAGTCTAATATAATAATTTTTTTGTTAGTTACAAATAACAAAAAGAAAAAAAATTTAAAGAAGCGCTATAAAGACTTAAGCAAAACTTAGAACAAGCTTAGAAAGCAAAAAAAGTGCTAGGTAAAAGAAACGAAAAACAACATACAAATAAATTACAACCTAAAAACTTACCAGGAGGTAAAATCCAGTGACAAAATCTACTTAAAATAAGCCAAAAATAAACCCAATCGTGAGAATGAAACCACAATCTTTCAAGGCTTTAATTTCTTATCTAGCGAGGTGTTGGATCTAACAAAATCAGTAGACACTAAGAATCTTGAGTTTAAATAACCGCCTGTCATATGTGCGAGCTACAGCACCTAAATCCCATTCTATCGAACCCTAATACAAACTAAACCCATCCGCTTTTCCTTTGAAAATAAAATATAACATTACACAACGAAAAAACTTGCAGTAATGAACAAAAACTCATTCATGCAATTTTCCCGTATTTAAGCTCATCAATAAACCACATATAAGTGAGAATTTCATTCAATGTAATGTAGCCGTGTAAATGAAATTGCTGTTTCTCTTTGGAATATAGAATAAGATCGTAATAAAAACTAGAAAAGTTTTGAAGCCGTTTTGTCACAAATATTACCATTTTATGAAGAAATAAAAACTAGCATTTGCAGGGCAAAACTTAATTAAAAGTGTTCTAAAAATCAGCAGAAAAATACAGTACCATACTTTTCTAACACAAACACTTTCGGACGGAGAAATTTAAATAATTTCAAAAAATACAGGTTTCAACAAGACACCCCCCCCACCTCTTAAAAATAAGGAGATAATGAATTTGACCATGGAAGGGCAATTAGCATAAAAACTTGTAAAAGTTATTGAATAAAACATGAAACATATAAATATAGGCTTAGAAGAGTTGCACACTCTTTGAGTTACAGGGCGAACCTCTGCCCGTTTGTTATCTTATTAGAAATACCTTGGAATATTGTCAGATTATTGTAAGTGTCTAAGTATCTTATTATATATTATTGTATATTTCTGATACTTGTGGTCTACCTGGGGACAACCAGTCCCAGTAGAATAATATATGTATTATTATACCTTGTACTCGTCTATGTTAACTGAATAAAAGTATTGTATTATAGCCAACCTCTCTAAAATCTACATTTAGTCTCTCGAATATACCCACCTGGTACGCCTCATTAGTCAGGTCATAGCCTAAGGCGCGCTTCCAAAGTTTAATTACCTTAGGGCCATAGTTTATCTCCCCTATAAAGGGAGAAATAAAGGCATCTACCACAACATCACCCTAAATACCAGTAAAATCACTTTACAACACAAGGGTTGTAAGTTATGCCCCGGGGGCATTTACGGTTTTTATGGAAAGGATTGTTGTATAAACCTTAGAGAAGGCTCATTTGGTTGAAAATTGGAAGTTCTAGTTCCCTTTTAAGAGTCAAAAGTGATGGAGGACAACTAACCCCCCACCACGACTACCCCCACCAAACGGATCTGATTGAAATTGTGCGATGGCCATTTTGTTTAAAATAGTCCAAAGAGCATATAACGATGCCTCCCGGGCTGGCACAACCCCCAGAGCCCTAGGACAAGGGCTTTAAATTATGCCCTGGGGGCATATAAGGTTTTTATGGAATGGACGGTTGGGTAAAATTCAGATGGGTCTCATTTGATTTGAAATTGGAAGCTATAGTGCCCTTCTTAAGAGTCAAAGTGATTTGAGAGCAACCCCTCTCCCCGCACGCATCATTTCCCAAAACAAACATCCAAACAAAGTTTTGAGACATCAATTTTTTTCAGCATTGTTGAAAGGTTCAGTAATTATGTGTTTGGGGTTGCCCCCCCCCCCAAGGCCTCAGGGGAAGGGCTGTAAGTTGGGCAATTTGTTCATTGTTTATATATAGTATATACGTTATTGAGAAAAGGTATGCATGTTTGACTTCTACTTCCCCAAAATACGAAGGGCATTAAGGTGAGTTTTTCAGGGAATGTTGAACTAAATCAAAACATGTTATGTATATATGGGTTGTCAAAAGGGCGTAACTCAGGAATGACTGAGTATATTAACTTTGAACTTTCAGGAAATGATCAGGGAGATGATCAATTGACCAAAAAGGCAATATATCCACGCTACTACTACTAGAACTACTGCTACTTCTACTACTACCACAACTACTATTACTACTACCACTACTATCACGAAAACTACTACTTCTGTAGCAAGTACAACTAAGGCTGAGGATATTCAAAAAACATCTGAGGAAACGTTGAGGGGAAGGTTGAACTAAATCAAAACACACTGTGTATACAGATTGCTGATGCGGGCATATCAACAATATTTTTGGAATGGCTTATTGTATCAAGAGGAAAGTTCAGGGGCATCATGAGTGGGATGTTTGGTTGACCAAAAGGCAAAATGTACCTGCAACTACTGTGTGTATTATGACTGAATGTATTAATTTGCAACTTTCAGGAAATTATAAGGGAGATGATCAATTAACCAAAAAGGCCATATCTGCATGCTACTACTACTACAACTACTGCTGTTTCTACTGCTACCACAACTACTATTACTACTACCCCTACTATCATGAAAACTACTACTTCTGGCGTATCAACAATATTTTTGGAACGCCTTATTGCATCAAGAGGAAACTTCAGGGGTATCATGATTGGGATATTCAGTTGACCAAAAGGCAAAATGTACCTGCTGCTACTGCTATTAATACTGCTGCTGCCTGCTACTATTGTTACTACTAACAATAATACACTATTACTGCTACTACTGCTCCTACTACTACCATTGCTACTAGGCTATACATATGAAGGTGAAAATTTGACAGAATATTGAAGGGGAATTTGATCAAAACACACTATGCGCATGCACATTGTCAAAAGGGTGTATCTTAAGAATCGATTTGGTATTAAGTTGGGAATTTCAGATAATACTTAAAGGGGAAGATCAATTGACAAAAGGGTAATAAATGCATGTCACTATTAACACTAGTAACACTGCTACTTTTACTAATACTACTACTAAACTACTTCCACTACTACTTCAATTGCAACAACTTCTAAGGCTTATTGTATTAAGGTGAAAAGGGCGTCAAAAGCGCACATCAACAATTTTTTTGTAACAGCTTACCCTGTCAAGGTGAAACTTCCAGGGCATCAAGAAAGCAATGTTCAACTGACCAAAAGGCAATATGCACATACTGCTACCGCTATTAATACTGCAGCTACTACTACTACTACTAATACAGCACTAACACTGCAGCTACTTCTACTACCACAGGAAATACTGTGATAATAGTACTATTAAGGCTAAGTCTATGAAGGTAAAATTTGAGAGGATATTATTGGCAAATTCAATCTAACAAAAGACATTGTGATTGTTAAAATAGCGTATCTTAAGAACTGATTTGTGTATTAGGTTGGAACTCTCAGAGAATACTTAAAGGGGAAGATCAATTGACCAAAAGACAATGTGTACACACTACTACTAATATTACTACCACTGCTACATTTACTAGTTCTATTACTATTATTATTATTGCTCCAACTACTACTTCTATTGCAACTACTTGTAAGATTAAGAGCATTAAGATGAAAAATGAAATTTGTTGGTTGCATTCATAGAATGTGAATAATGCATATCATTACAAAAGATACAACCAAGCATTAACGAGGTGAGAAATACCTCTAGAAAGATTTCTGAGCAGTATGAGGAGGCAATAGCTGCATCAGCTAAGTCAAATCCTAAAAAATGGAAAAATGGAAGGCATTCAGTTACCCAGCTAGCACACAATGTCTGTAAAATTGATAATCTCCAAGCAATAACAAATTCCTTATTAATCAATTTGCCTCTATCTTCACACCTGTTGACAGTGCTCCACTCCCAGATCCCTCCAAATATGGCATCATAAGTGTAATGCCACCTATTACTATCAATAGAGTTAACCTCGAAACCCAAATAAATCAGTTGGACCAGATGGCATTTCCCCTCGACTTCTCAAAGAAGCACATGCTGAACTGTCTCTCTCTTTTACCCAGCTTTTCCAGAAGTCTCTAAATTTAAAGTGTATACCTGCAGAATGGAAGTTAGCACATATTACCCCAGCGCACAAAGGTGGCAACAGAGATGAGGCAGTTAACTACAGACCAATAGTATCACCTCTGCTATGGGAAAAATACTCAAAAGCATAGTCAATTCTCAGTCATTCAATATCTGACTCAAAATAAGCTGTTGTCCCCATGCCAGCATGGTCTCTGTTCTGCTAGATCAGTTGAGACCAACCTTATTGATGCATATGAATATGTCACCGAACTTATAGACAAGGGTTTCCCAGTTGACATGATTTTGATGGACTTTGCTAAAGCATTTGATAAGGTATGCCACAGGCAACTACATATTAAACTTGAAGCTACTGATATTAATACAGAAACTATCGACTGGGTGATGCTTTTCCTTAGTAATAGAAAAGAAGCAGTTAAAGTGTTTGGGGATGATGGACAATCATTTCTCCCTGATGTTGGGAAGTGAAAAGTGGAGTACCTCAAGGCACAGTCCTGGGCCCAATTTTATATAATATTTTCATTAATTATGCACCTTGTAACATCAAAAATATAATAAGCCTTTATGCAGATGATTCAAACGTAATTGGTTCAGTTGAAAATTCAGGAAAAATAGAAACCATTCAAGCAGACTTGGGCGCATTTACTCGCTGGGCAGGGACATGGAAGCTGAAGTTCAATGTCCAAAAATGCAAGGTTATCCACTCAGGTATCAAAAATTCAAGACACCAGTGTTCAATAGCGTCAATGGATAAAACAAGGCAACCTATTGTCAGTAGTCATGCTGAACATGATCTGGGTCTCTTAGTTGATGAACGGCTAAAGTTCAGTTTGCATGCCCAAACTGTGGCAGCAAAGGCTAGTCAGACACTTGGTATATTTAAGAGAAATGTCAGTAGTCATTTACCATCAGTTATTTCAAAGCTCTATAAAGGTTTAATTCGACCTAAACTAGAGTTTGGCATATGCATTGCCAACCCAAGTAATAAATCTGACCAAAAAACTCTAGAATCAGTTCAGAGGTGTACCACTAAATGCATCCAAGGTTTCTACAACATTCCCTATCCCTCCCGACTTGAAAAACTAAATTTACCCTCACTGACTTATTGCTGAAAGAGAGGGGATGTTATTATGGCATTCAAGCTGCTCAACCATAAAGAACTTATCTCAAATGTTTTTCAACCAGATCTCTCTTCAAGGACAAGAGGACATGATCAAAAACTTTTCAAGAAGCATGTCAATTTGAGATTATATTGCAGATTCTTTTCTAATCGGGAGGTGAATCTATAGGCTAGAGCTTGCTAGATCAGGTAGCAGTATCTTCTATCAGTATTGAGTCATTAAAAAGTTCAGTTGACAAAGAATGGTGCAACAACTACTGGCGATTATTTTGGGACTCACCTGATCAGTCAGCACACAATCTTCACTGACCAGTAAATACAGGATCATACCATTGTTGGCAAGTGCGATCTAAGGTAATGCAAATTTCAAGAAGTATATGAATATTTAGGTTATCAAAAGGGCATCAACAATGTCATGACAATGGCTAATTGTATTAAGTTGAATAGTAATACTACTGCTGTGACTACTATTACAAGAATAGCCTACCTAAGGGTATGAAGGTGAAACTTTCAGAGAATATTTCTGAAAATTTCTGTTGTATGGATGAAAACATGCCATCCATATGCAAGTTGTCAAAAGGGCAAATCAGATATATCTTAGGAACAGTTTTATGTGTGAAATTAAAACTTACAAGGCTTGGTGTGGGGACCAAAAGACAATATTTGCATCATAATACTACTACAACTACTATTATTATTTTTCCTGCTACTACTACTACTGCTACTAAAGCTAAAAATACTACTATTAACTCTACTCCTGCTGCTACTACGATAACTACTGGTGCTACTACTACTGCTAATAAACCTAAGGGTACTAAGGCAAAAATTGTGGACAATATTGAAATAAATTGAAACACAATATGCGCACATAGGCTGTCAAGAGGACGTACCAGTAATGCTTTGATGGTATTAAGTTGAAAATTTCATCATGTGTTGAAGGGTGTGTTGAAAAAACAAACAAAGGTGCTTTGTGCATACTGCTACTAAAGCTACTAATGCTACTAAACAAGCTAAGGGTGTTAAGGTGAAGCTTTCAAAGAATATTTAGGCGGGTTTTGAACTAAATCAAAACGAACTATGATCATGTAGATTGTACAAAGGGTGGCAAAGCAATATCCCAATAACAGCTGACATTATTCAGTTAGACCTTTCAGGGTAAGTTGTGATGATTTTTGAACTAGCCAAAAGACACTATGTGTATACTTTTAATACTACTTCTATGGTTACTGTAACTAATGACACTAAGGGCATGAAGTTGAAACGTTTAGGGGGAGTTCCAATTCAATGGAAAAACTATATGCATGCAAGTATTAAAATGGCATATAAGCAAAATCATAGGAAGCGCTGCTCTATCATAGCTAGTAATATCATTGATATTTTAAAGGAGCTAATTTGATTGGGAATTCAAAGTTCTAGTACCCTTTTTAAGAGTCAAAAGTAATTGAAGGGCAATCAGCCCTCCTCTTTAGCTCATAATTTTCCAAACATTTCCAATCAAAATTTTAATATAGCCATTTTGTTCAGCATAGCTGAATGGTCTTGTAACCATATCTCTTGCGCAGTTGTGTAGGTCAACCCCTCCCCCCTACCCCCACAGTCATGTAATTTGCTCATTATGTTTAAAAACTAAATGTTGCTTTAAAATCAAATCAAAACGCACTGTGTGTATGCTGGTTGACAATAAGACATCTCAGCAATATCCCAAGAACGGCTGAGGGTATTATGTTCAAGCTTTTGGGACTACTTCTATTACTACTTTTGTTCTTAAAATTTAACTAAATCAAACGAGTGTAAGTGTATCCAGGCTGTCAAAGAGCATAGATATAATTTTTGCAAAGGGTATTAAGTTTTATTTTGCAGGTCAACTAGACAAGGCATAAAACTAAATTAAACACTACTATCTGTATCCAGATTTTTAAAAGGGTGTATGTTGTTAAAATTTGTTGAAAACGTTTCTCCAGCATACAAATAGCAGGCCAAACTATAAACTCTTAAAGAAAAACCAAAAAGATTTAAATCATTATTTTCCTTGTCCCTGAAAAAGAGTTTGTCAATATAAAACAAGCAGAAATTGGGCAGTGAAATATCATAAGCTTTTAATTACTGTGTTTGTGTTGTTGTTTTTTTTTAATCTAGCTTGATTTTAAGATTATCTGAACCAAAAGCACTTGGCCTTAAAAAAATCTTTTAGGGTAGGTTGTTTAGCACTAAAAAGTAAATAATATAGGAAATGAAGCCTTACTTTTTACACTTGTCTCTGTATTGTTTTTCAATGCCTTCACTTCTTCTGATGAAAGTAGTTTCATCTTGTTCACAATTCAACTTGTATACATGCTTAGTTCCATCAACAACCCTGGCACCATCTTTTGGTCGAAGAGGAAGCTTCTCTAAAGCACAATCTATAAAAAATAATAGATAGCAATAAAGTAGTTATAAATAAAGACATTGAAGTTTATAAGGACATTAGCCAAGAACCTGATACTGCATCAGCCTCTGTTAATTGAGAATTGTAACAGCTAAAGGAAAAGACATAGAACAAACAACGGCAAGAAACACACTGAATTGTAAACGAAATTTTGAACAATGATCTGTGGTTGGAAACTGGAAAAGAAATATTTGTTATCTATAATGACTTAGAAATTAAATGAGATGGTGTATGAATCTAAACTGCTAAAGCAAAGAAAGGTATGGAGAAAACTTTCTGAGGCAAAGATGAACAAAAATGGACAATGAAGTCTATGGTTGGAAAACAAAAAACAGCAATGGCTGTCCACAGAAACAATCTAAATAGGTCAGGACTTTAAGGAAGAATTAAATAAAAAAAAATTCCAACTGAAAGTAAGGTGCAACATTAAAAAAACAGCAATGGCTGTCCACAGAAACAATCTAAATAGCTCAGGACTTTAAGGAAGAATTAAATAAAAAAAAATTCCAACTGAAAGTAAGGAGCAACATTAAAACTTAAAACAAACAGAAATTATTATGTACATGAGGGGGTTTGCCCCCTAGTCAATACCTTGCTCTTTATGCTAAAGTTCGAATTTTGTTCCAATTCTTTAAGGGTGACCCCTGAATCATAAAGGTTGTTTAATCAGAATAAATAGCTCTTTTGAAAGTACTAAAAAAAAAAATTGCATAAAGAGGGAGGCATTGTCTAGTGGGGGAACTGCCTCATACACATAATACTTTATGTTTGTATAATTTGTAATGTTGCTCTTTACTTTCAGTTGACAAACTTGTTTTTTTTTAAATTTCTGATTGTTTTTTAAATAATGCTGGGAAATCTGGCCTTCATAGTAATGGCACTTCCTCCATGGAAATATCCTCCCGTGTAACCCCCTCCCCCACCAGAAAAATCCCCCTGAAAACGTATGTATACTTCCCAATACAATAACCAATACTATACTTAAACAATGGGCAAAGTTCATAACTTGCAGCCCTTCCTCTGGGGACTGTGGGGGATTAAGTCATCATCAAAGACATAGTTATTAGATTTTTCAACTATGCTGAACAAAACAGCTATCTCAAAATTTTGATTGGGTGACTTTGGAGAAAAGGGGCGAGGGAGGGGGGCTTGTGCCCTCCAATTTCTTTGGTCACTTAAACAGGGCACTAGAACTTTTAATTTCCATTTGAATGAGCCCTCTTGCAATATTCTAGGAGCACTGGGTCAATAAAATCACCCCTGGGTAAAAACCAACAAATAAACATGCATCCATGATCTTTCTTCAAGCAAAAAATACAAAATTCCACATTTTTGCAGATAGGAGCTTGAAACCTCTGTAGTAGGGTTCTCTGATACACTGAATCTGATGGTATGATTTTCATTAGGATTCTATGACTTTTAGGAGGTGTTTCCCCTCTTTTTTATTCGAAATCAGGCAAATTTTGTCAGGCTTGTAACTTTTGATGGGTAAGACTAAACTTGATAAAACTTATACCTTTGAAATGAGCATAAAAATTCAATTCTTTTGATGTATCTATTGGTACCAAGATTCTGTTTTTTAGAGTTTTGGTTATTGTCTTATATATATAAGACAATAGGTGTGACTTATTAGTTTATTCTTGTGGCCAGAAATGTAAATATGCATCACCATAGGCTCAATACAACTCCCCTTGAAAATACAAATTTTTCCTTAAGATTGTCACCTATTTAGATTGTTCTTGTAGCCAGAAATGTCAATATGTCAGTTTTAAAAAGAAAAAAAAAACTACACAACCACTCTGGGAATAATAAGAATTCTTCCTTAAAGTGGTCACCTATTTAGATTGTTTTTTGTGGCCAGAAATGCCAATATGCCAAACTATATTAATGACAAAATTATATTGACAGAATGTCAACATAAGTTTGGGTCAATATATACAAGATTCAGTGATAGGTAAAAAAAAAAAAAAAAAATTTAATACAAAAGCAAATGCTTGGCCATAATGTTTAGTGCAACAAGCTTGATAAAGCTTACTGTATTTTGGTATTAATAAATAGATAAATAAATAAATACATTTTAATAGTATTTACAAGTACTTGGCTCAAAATTTATTTTCTGTTTAAATACTAAAATATATATTTAAATGCCCAAATAAATAAGAAATAAAACGTGTAAAGGATAATATAGAAAGGATTTTTAGTAAGGTAACCAGATAAGTTTTATTTAGGCTATACTTTATCAACAGAAAAATTATACAAACCAAGAAAGACAATAATAAAACCACAAAAATCTGTTTGACTTGTTATCCAATATGTTTTTTTTCACTTTCAGCATTGATCAGTTCTTGCTTCTATTGTCTTCAATTCTAATTTCTCTTGTATGTTAAAAAGTCAAGTGAGAAAATAGCCTTGACAAGAGCAGGCAAAACAATTGACATGTTTTGTTTGTGGAACACTTTTGAAATCATTGCACAAAAAAGGTCTGAACCAACATCTTTCCTCTTATCTTCAAAAACTGTAGAATCTCTTATTTTAAGGAACTGTCAGTGTATTCAGACTTGGTATTATTCACATGATTTTGGTAGAATTACAAATGACTGTAGTTACTGTCTTGGTTTGAGCAGAGTCTTGTGCTTCTGGAGCCTCCTCTGTATGGAGGAGGCTATTCTATGAAGAGGGCTCTTCCATAGAGGGATAATCTATAAGGATAAAACAAAGCTTTTGAAACAGGTCTCTCTCTAGACATCAGAGAGAACTGTACAGAGAGACATAGTAGATGAAGAAGCTTTTACCAAATACTTCTCTTCATAAAGTAGACAGTAGCTGCATTTTTTCAGGTACTTCGGCTTGTGTGCTGATCTAACCTACTTAAAAATTGGGTTTGAACTTTGTCCTTTTTATTTTCAATGTGATTCATAAATAGAATGTGTAAAAGCAGCAAAGACTTAGGGTACCTTATGGTATGTATTGTTTTAGTAGCAAAATATAGATGAACAGAAAAGCACTTAGGACTGCAAAACTACAATTGATGTATTCAAATCTAGTAAAAACAGTATGCAGCTGATGCATTAAAAACTGGTAAATACAGGTTTTGACAATTTTATTCAGTTCAGGAAATAATTACCCACTTTTACTTAAAATTACAAGAGATAACATTTTGGGCCTTTTGTTTCCTTAAACAGTGGTGTTTTCCATAAGGTTTTCAGCTCAGAAAGGAAATGCTTTAAGAAACTAGAACCTCTAGCTGAATATGATGGTCCATGGGTTCCAAGGGAACAGCTGAAACTAAATATCAAGCATCCTAGACTAAAAAATAACTGTTTAGTCATGAGCATAGCTGTCTCACATTGAAATTAAAAAAAAAAGTTTTTCAATTGAAAGTAAGGAACTACAATAAAGCTTAAATTAACAGAAATCATTCTATGTATGAAGGAGGGCTGCTCTCTTCTTTGGCCCTCACTCTTTATGCTAAAATTTGACTTTCTTCTCAACTTTTAAAAATGACTGTAAAACATAAAGGCCATTGAATTAGAATAAGAAGCATTTTTGAAGCACAAAAACTTCAACATAACAAATAAGGGGTTGATGAGGGTGTAGCCCCCTCATATGTAGAATAATTTATGTTTATTTTAAGTTTTAACATTGCTCCTTAATATGAATTGCTCCCTTTTTATCAAAATCAGTAAAATTTTTCAGGGTTGCAGCTTTTGAGGGGTATCATTAAACTTGGTGAATTTTATATATTTTAAATCTTAAAATTCTAACTTTAAAAAAAAACTAAAATACTTTCTTATATCATTCCTAAAAGTTCTTTGCTTAATCAACATATCCACCTCTAATCTGCAAACATATAGCCCAGATCATGTATGGTAATCTCTATGCATTGTTGTGTTTCTTGATTTATTCAATGTTGGATAAACTATATTTGCAGTTTTCAGCATAACTTAGCTAAAATGAAAGTGAAAACATCACTTGATGCCTTTTTTATGCTCTTTTGTAATTCAATAATTGCTTTTGCAGGAATTACATTTTGAACCAATAATGGGGCCCAAAAGGTAAAACAGTTACAACAGGGGGAGGGGGGGTTGGCTCTAGCCCCCCCCCCCCCTGGCTGAATGATGCTGCCTTATATTTTTGTTTTGAGATTTCTATTATACATTATTGGAAGTGCTGATTAGACCAGCCAAGCCCCCCCGTAAAATCCAACTTATGGGTGCCAATGTAGCAAACCCAGATTTTAATATGTTTCTAAAATAAACTGTCCAATGAGAAAAAATGTCATCTGTTACTGATTCAGGATTGGAATCAGGAATCAGATAATTATTATTTTTATGTGATTTTTTTTTCATAATAACATTTTACTATTAAGAAATAGCCTAATCAAAATAGTAGGCTAATTACCATTCCTGAATCAGCTAAAAATGACAATCTCTTCTCACTAGCCAAATTTACTTAGTACACTTTTGAAATTTTTATTAGGCTACTGGGGCTATGGAATGTTTTGAGCCCTTTAAGGGCTCAAAATGTAATCTCCCTTCAAAGTGATAATTGAATTATAAAAGAGTACAAAAAAGGGTAAATTTCTAGGTGGCCCTATAATTTAGCTAGGATGAAAGTGAAGACATCATTTGATGCCTTTTTTATGCTCTTTCATAATACAATAATTGCTTCTGTTGCAAATTGCATCTTGAGCCCTTAAAGGGGCCCCAAAGGTATTTTATATGAATTATGAAAGAACATATAAAAAGCATCAAATGATGTTTTCACTTTCATTCTAGCTAAATTAGATGGCCTGCTGCAAATTTACCATGAACTTTATCCCCCCCACCCTAATGTGCAGATATATACCCTGAATTGTTAATGGCAAAGTTTTGACTTACAAAATTCAGTGCTATTTTGTCAACAGCATTTGAAAAACTTGAAACAGTGGGAAAACAGTTTGAATTGAAAATCACGTATTTTGCAGGTTAGGTTATAACTTCTTTGTGTGGTTACAAAATGAAATACCTTTGGGGCCCCTTTGAGGGCTCAAGATGCAATTTGCCACAGAAGCAATTATTGTATCATGAAAGAGCATAAAAAAGGCATCAAATGATGTTTTCACCTTCATTCTAGCTAAATTATAGGGTCACCTAGAAATTTACTCCAAAATGCATCAAATGATGTGTTCACAGTAAATATTTACCAAATCATATTATTGAGTTACAAATAAAGTGAATATACCACTCGATGCCTTTTTTTATGCTCTTTACAAATATAATAATCATTTTTGTTGGAAATGAATTTTAGCCCCCACCCCTATATAAACCAATTCAGGGTATATATTTACACATTAGGGGGTGGGGGTCATTATTTCTGATGTAAATGAGAGGTTAGTTTAAACTTCCCCCAGTAAATAATCATATTATTAAGTTACAACTAAAGTGAATATACCACTCAAGTGCCTTTTTTTATGCTCTTTACAAATACAATAATCATTTTTGTTGGATATGAATTTTAGCCCCACCCCTATATATACCAATTCAGGATATATATTTGAACATTCGGGGGGTGGGGGTAATTTTATTTCTGATGTAAATTAGAGGTAAGTTTAAACTTTCCCCTCACCCCCCTAATGTGCAAATATATCGTCTAGCCATAATCCAATGTCTAGGCAATGACCATTCACAAGTAAAATTTGGCACTTAGCTAGACATGCTAGACAAGGCGCTTGGCTAGACATTGAGTTCTAGCCTCTAGAACTCAATGTCTAGGATTTTTTATAACAGCCAATCAGAATGTGTCAATTTCCATTATCTTCTTCATTTTTGTTTATATTTGTAACTGAAATTTAATTTTTGTTTTCTCTTTAATTGTTTTTTCTTTTCATTTTAGGCAAATATACAACACCAGACATAATAATGAAGCACACTAAGGCAATTTTTTTGCTTATCTCATCCATTAGCTTGTGACAGTAAAAATAGGGATTATAATATTTGAAAGTTTTGCCTGCATAAGCTCTGTTGATTGGCAAGAAATGACAATTTGAAACTAAATTTGCAGTTTAGCTAAGCACCAAATTTTACATGTGAACAGTTGTTGCCTAGACATTGGATTCTGGCTAGACATATGTCTAGACATGGGATTCTAGATAGACATGCTTGTGAATGCTGCTTAAATATTTACTGTGTTCACTTTCATTTCAGCTAAATTATGAGAAAACTACACATTTTCCTAATGTTGCTTCTCTGCAATTAAATCTATTTGAAGAAAAGAGTGACCTCTGGAAAAATGCATGAAAAATATACGATTTGGGCTAGCCTATATTTTTGCAATTCAGGGGAAGGGGGGTAGAGTAAATTGAAGTACTTTTATGAATAATATAAGTATATCAAAAATACTGAAAGTTGTTTTCAGAGTCACACTTTTAGCCTAGCCCATTTTAATAACATAGGCCTACCCCTTTTATCCCAACAACATACCAAGAATTAGCGTCATTTGCCCACAGAGGCAATAATACAAATACAGAGGCTTTTCTTCTCTATATTCTTCCTCATCTTTAGATTCTTCCACAACTGGAGGTGGCTCAATAATTTTCGGCATGTTTTCCTCTTCTTCTTTTTTATTATTCAAACTGCTGAATTCCCTACAGTGTTGTTGTGACAAAACTTTGATTTTTACCTAACAAAGTTCTTAAAATGTACTTTTTCGGCAAAAAATGTACCAGACACAAAAAATTTAGTGCTTGTTACGCTTCGCGCAACACGTGCATCTTCCTTCGAACAGTGCTCTCTAAAAAACAAAAAATCTCTTCCTTTGCCCTTATTGTCTCTCTTTCCTCCTTTTTTATCATTGTTATTATTAATTAATTTCCTTCAAAATCGAAGAGCATCTAAAAAGAAAAAAGATGTCGTCAATGCAATGCATAACACCCTAATCATATCACTTTTTTCCATCATAGTAATTGTCAGATCGTCTCTACGAACAAACACATAATCTAAACCTAAAGCTTCACCTGTTGGAATTTCTAGATTCCAGGAATTCTGGATAGTGAAGCAAGTTCAAAAAAGAGCCCCGAGATGATTTTTTACTCCCATTTTCCAGCACTTTTCAGAGTTTCTACAACTATTTTATTTTTATGTGTATTAAAAAAACATATATTTTTTATTCTGTTTTTCTACCATTGAAACATTTTTTTTTAGCACAAAAGCTCCCAAAATTCAGGAATTAGAAGCTCAAATGCCCCTTTGTTTCCGGATTGGTCCGGAATACTTTGGTCTGGCTTCACGTTCCATATCGCATGTGAAGAAAACGTAAACAAAGAATCTGAAAGCCGAGATTCTGAAAATTTGGGTAGGTGAAGCTCCAGCTTAACTCCTTTTCTATTGGATTTTTTTATTCCGTTACAGTCCAAAAAAGTCCATTATTTAGGCTTATATACTTTTGATCAGCCCTAGGCTTTGTTCCAGATCTGCCAAAAAGCTTATAAAAAGTAACCACTGCTGCGTTTTAGTTGAACCGATTGGAAGGAATTTTTGAATAGAATAGATCCTAAATTTTTAAAACAAAAAAAAATTTACATTATAGATATTATAATTTATCAGGAAAAGGCTTTAAAAAAAAACGAAAATCGAATTAGTATAGCAGATGCTCTCAATTCCTCCTGCTAAAAGTAGCCATAGGCACTTTTTATGCACTCTTTGGCCGATCTAGAACGAACCCTTACATAACCAGGAGTTAAAAAGCTGAGTTACTAAGCTTGGTATTATTGGATAAAAGATCAGGATTTCCTTAGACGAATCAGTTGTTGAGAAATTAAAATCTCAAGAAATGACTTCAGAGCCCAACATCATCAAGGTTTTTTTTTTATCACAGATCTCTTTCTTTTCAGCATCTTTTATTTCGGCAAGTCCTCGTTCTTTTTCCCTTTTGTTTTTTTCCTGAGGATTCCAGGAGACACAAGTACCGTGGTCGAAGATCTCCTCCCTAATCAAGGCGTTAACGGTTTCAACTGCAAGGTGTTTTCGAGACTTCGTTTTGGCAATTGAGTTTGCGCTAAAAATGGCTTTAAAAACGTAATAGAGACAGGCATTTCTTGCCTTGTATTTACACAAGGAAAAAGAGTAGGTGTAGGCCTAAACGCAGTAATCACTGCCACCAGTATTTTGGTAAGGAATTATTGAACCAGACCAAGATTAAGCTACGAGAAGCCAAAAAATGTATGGCATATATACTGTAGAACAGTTCAAATTAACAGTTGGATTCCATAAAGTCTAAAGAATGAGGGGTGCTATCATCCTGCTCAAAACCTAAGGGCACATCTAACACTTTTATTCTTAGCACTATCACGAAATTAGTTCTGAAGCTATTTCAAGAAAAATTCTTTTCTAAAGATTTCAATAATAGTTAAAAAGTAAACATAAATAAGTATGACGGCATTAGGTCCAAACCGGCGGTGCTGATCTCCGTTTCGTGTCCCTTCAGCCAGGAAGTGCAATGGGGGGTCGGGGGGCAGCCATCCTGTGATTTTCCGCAACCTTCCTGTTTATCTTCCCAAGATTTCTCCAGGTACCCATTTAGAGCTGGGTCGCCTCTGGCTGAGCTTACAGTCACGCCACTGACCCCCGTCCCAAACCAAATAATAGTTAAAAACCTTTGTAATGAAAGTAGGCTATCTTGTTGAATAATACAAATTTATTTTGTGACATATTCGAAATTTTTTCAAGAGTTTCGAGTTAGAAAAAATAAAAAGCTTTTGCGTCAACCTTCTCTATCTCTCTCTGATTTTAGAGACACATAAGCCTCTGCAAATCTGCTTCATTGATATACAGCCATTAAAGGACCCTTAGAAATCCAAAAACCTGTCTTTAAGGGAAGCAATCAATCGAATAGATCATTTGGTTGTGGACATAGCGATTTCTAATCAAATAGAAAACTACGCGTTGACTCTCTTAGCGCAAGAGATAAGATCGAACTTGGTAATACTACAAGATGGATTACTTAACCTATGAAACACTAAATCCTGTAGCTAAAATGAGACAAAAGTTATATTGAATAATCATATATTTTGCGACAAAGGATGCTCTAACAAGACTATAAAATATTTATTTCTCTTTAACACCCAATAAAGGGAAAGGTCACAAAAATTTTATCTCCGCAATCCCGCTGTGACAACAGCAATTGGAATGTAGTCAAATCACTAAATATTTTAGAATATCACGTGCACAAAGTGTGATTTAAAAATAATGTTAAGCTAATCTATGACAAAATGTGAGTCTGGATGACATTTTGAAAAATAAAAAGTACTTAGACTAACACCCTTGTGTGAATAGCTCAAAACACAAACGGTTTTTTGTCAAAGTTTAGCTAGACCCTAATCAAATCTTCGTTTCTACAGAAATTATAAAAATAAAAACAGAAAAGGTAAAACAAAAATTACTTATAATATGAAGTTTCAATTCAACGGTACCGTCTATATAGAACCAAGTTCTGGAAGGAAATTCCGACAAGTAGGCAAAGGAGGCATATAAGCAGTATTTTCCTTTTTTTCTGGGGTGGGAAGAGGGGAATTCATGAAACAAGTAGGCAAATTACACAAAAATCAAACAAAATTATCGGTAAGAACAACGCGGTTTTTGTTGGTGGGAAGATAGGAAGAGAGACCCATGGCCTGCTTTCGTGCCTTCAGCAAAGGGCAGTAAACACTCAACAAGAATGTTTGCAACTCTGGAATTTTTCTATTCTATAAATTAGTATTTTTTTTTTATGTTAAAATTAATGATGCTGTTATCTAAACGTATTAAAGTATTATAAGGATAATTTAGGGTGTTGTATATTGTCCAACACTGGTATTTGCATTAAATTATATACGGCCAGCTTGTTGATTTTATTTTTTCTTTATACTCTCCAATTTTGTAGGTCAATAAATGTTTGAATATTTGTTAACAGTATAAATATATTAACTAGGACCATTCAAGAGATTTAAATTTTCAGGTACCAATATTACTACAAACATGTCGCAGTACTAAGCCATCTGAGGTGAGGGAGATGGTACCAAACGATGGCGAAAACCCCTCCTCCATTACAAACCGTTTAAACCTTCTGCTTTGGTCATCATTTCAAACTAGACTTATGCGTATATTTAAAATAAGCAAATTTTTTTTTTTAGGAAAAAACGACTTTCAACAAAATTTTATATTCCTAGCTTTTGACTTTTAGACATGGCTTATCAATTTGACAAATAGCTAGCTCTCTTCACAATAAGCGGTACACAATTTCTATTTTGGCCCCAGCCTAATATTAATTCCCTGGGAAGGGGTTGTAGCCCCCAAATAGGGTGGGAAGAGGTTTTAAGGAAGGTTTTAAAGGAAATTGAAACTCTATAGGAGTGAGGTGGTACAGTGGGAAGGTTTGAGTATATTAAGCTGAGAAGTATGCAGAGTAACAGTAGTATATATGAAAGCTAGATTTATCATTTACATCATACGTATTCACAAAATTGGAAGAAACAAACTAAGAAAAACAAAGTATATGTTCCAACAGAAATCTCCGGCCAAACAGTCAAAATGAGAAGGGGCGGAAAAACAGAGCCCACCTTATAAATCATTGATTGAATAGTTTCCGCACGCGCGTTCGCCACTATGGCCATGGTAAGATACAGCAAATTGTTTTGTTTTCATCTAAATTCGAGAAACGGAATGAAATAATTAGATTCAAGGATTTTAGGAGATCTAGTGTAGCTCAAAGAGTATGGCTAACTTCTAAGAGTGAGAAGTGGCTCTAGTGTCGACAAAAAACCCTGAGCGCCATCTAGCGTTTCGAGACATTTGTTTGTTTTTTTGTCAGTATTAATAGGAATAACTAATTAAATCTGTGAAATTGTGTCTAATTTCAGTTCCTAACAGAAAAACGATTACGAAGCATGAAAAATACCAAGTGTCACCAAACGCTAGATGGCGTTAATACCTTTGTTTTGCCGACACTGGCACCCATTTCCACCCTTGTAAGTTACCCATACTCTTTGGTGTTGCCATCAGATTTAATCAATTTTTGTAGATTATCAAAAGAACGATGATTTATTGGAATCTGTTTCGTCTATTCAGTTTTAACTCAAACAGATTTCAGTAGTTGAACCACCAAAAATCAGTCAGCGTCAAAAAAGTACCATCGTGACACAAAGCTAGCTAATAAGAAACAGCAATAACTGGTCCGTAACATGTCAATGGTAGATAACCCTTTTGAGTTTATTTTAGGCAATAGAGGATTCCCTAAATCCAGTGTATGCTCTGAGGAATCATTTTCAGCTTGAGTCAAATTTGTTATTGCCCATTCTCTGCGAAAGAGCAGCTGCGGTAACTCAAAGACAAATTTTACTGAACATAAAACCAGAAAAATAGGGTTCAAGCTTCCAGATGTTATCAAAGAGCAGCTACAATTAAAAGGAAAGTTCTTTTTTTGAGGCACTAAAGATATAGCAAACACAAACACTGCCAACTTGTGACCCAGTTTTTGTCGATTTTTGCAAGCGAGAAAAGAAGATATATTACGTTTTGTAAATATAATACATATTTTTAAGCATACTGAGTTTAAAAAGGTGACTACAAATATCACTTTCCCAAAAACATTCATATGCAACCCATAACCACAGGTAATAAATTCGATGTTGCCGAGTTTAGCGCTTCTGGGCTGATTATCTTTTGCGCATATCACTTATAATTTCTTCTTGTCACTTAGACTTGTCGAGTAAACTAATTTTGGTTGTTAAAAAAGACGTTTTGACCAATCGAGATAATTTGTTACTCTGTGCTATTTTACCAGCAGCTAGTTTCATATTGTCTCATATTGTTTTCTTGTTCTTTTTGTTTATAATGAATCTGGTTTCATTTTACTACTGAATCACATTAGTTCTATTTTACACGAGATTTGGTTCTACTGGAAAGACCAAATATTAGAATTGTGTTCTTCCATTCTTAGAATCCACTTAATTTCAGTTTTTCTAACCGTTAGACATTCAAATCCTAAAGAATACGTTCAGCTCGAACCTAACCAGCATAATAGTAATCAGTGCTAAACTATTCAGCTAAACTAACCATTAAAATTATCAACGAAAATGAATATCTCAAAAATCTCTAGAAAAAAATGCGTCATTCTAAAAAAAAATTTCATATTTGGCATTCTAGTATTTGCATATGTACGTATTCATTCTTATCAAACACTTTTTTGATTAATTTGAGTTAATACTGATCTGTAATCACATTTTTAGCAAGATTAACCAGCAAGCAAATGAAAAAAAAGGGAATCTAAATATAGTGCGGCAGTGGATTCGAGACTTAACATGAGACGGAGTTAAGGGATAAGAAGCGAAATAAAAAAGACTAGAAATAATTATAGTAAACCTCAATTTAAAAATATAAGAAGATTCAATCGGATAAAGCTAAATAAATACAAGACACTAAACATTTTCGTCAATAATTTTAAAGAAGAAATAAATATCACATATATATGCACTATGATTTTGCATAGAAATTTCTATAGTAACGAAAGACTTATCAACACGTAATAAAAATTTTGAGTGGGTTTCAGCGTCACAAATATTATTTATTTGATTAGTAATATAGTTTTAATTTAGAATGTACTATATATTGTTATAATGCGCTATATATATGCTATATATCTTACTATGTCCGTAGGTGTTTTTGTTGTTGTTGTTGTTGTTTCTGTGGTTTTGTTTTTGCCATGACCCAAAGAGGCTTTTATAACAATATATGTCTATCTATCTATATAGCACAAAATATCAGACAAATTTTAATTGAGACGATTTGGATAAGCAAGAATAACACTATTCACCGAATACACTCTAATGATGAAAAAGAAAAATAGCCAATCAAAACCAAATGACCATTTTCACCCCTGATCCTACTTTTTACAGGGTGCAAGCGATACTTATACTTATCTAGTCTGTTTTATGGTACAAATAGCCAGCTCAGGCAGTGTTCTGAAAGTTAATAAAGTTTTATGTAAAGTTGATAGGTTTGTGACCGCCAATCTGAAAATATTAGTGCATCTACTTAATGAAAAGTTCCAGTTCCTAAGATTGAAATATATAGTACAAGCAACATAAACAATTGATGAAAAGAATAGTTTTTTTTTTATCCCAGATGATTACGCACATTTAGTTGATTTATTTTTGACAATATAAAAAAGTTATCATCTAGCTACGAAATTCGTCAGGTTTCCTGTTTATAAATAGAGTCTCAGGTGTCTTCTGTTTTTAATCGACTTAGTGAAAAGAGAATTTTGCTGTTCCTCTTTCAAGGAACAACAAAGTACTTTATAAAAGTTTGCCAAAAAAAATTAATTAACTTTCCAAACGACTTTATAGAGTTTACGCAAAATGAGCAGGCCTTAGCGCCTTTTTTGCCACTGAAAAAACCGAATATTAGCAATCCAATAACGCTGAAACACACTCTTAAAAAAAGAAACAAGATAACCAACTCAAGAATAAAAACTCCCACATGAAACGTGAAAAATGACTAAAATATTTACACATCTGTCTTCAACTTCCACCTGTACAGTTGGCACGGCCCAATGGTCACAAAAACGGAAAAAAAGTCATACAGGTTAGGTGATCTATAGGAGGTATACAGTGAATTCAGGCATTAATAGCCATTTAATGATTGTCTGTAACACAGCGCCCTTTTTTATTAGGTTTGTTGTTTGGGCGATTTTACTGTAGCAAGAGCAGGTCACTTTTTCACAAGGTCACATGACAAAGTTCTTCTATCACAATTTACCTTAATAGGTGCTGATATGAAACTCGTAGCTACGAAGAACTTGTCTACGGCAAGTCAAGCAAAATTTACGACGATTCCCTGAAAAAAAAGAAGGAAAATTAGAATTTAACAGCTGGTAATAAACCCAACAGTAATTGTATAAAAGTTTTTGTCAAAATAGTACAATGCTCTCGTCCCAAAGAACATTTCAACTAGAGTTCGAAACCAGGACTCAAATGTACCCCTAGGTATGGGAGGGATGATCACTGAGGTAACTTTTGTACGATCGGTTTTTTTCAGTTTTTCCTGAAGGGTCGCGAGATTGTTCTACAAGACTTCAAGGGCACGGACCTGGCCCAAACTTGAGAGCCCGTGATTCAAAATAAATAAATTACCCTCATTTGAAATTTTCTGGCAAGAACACCTTATTGTCATTTATTTCACTTCATATAAATTCGAAAATCTTTGGTTTTTTTTTACTTATTTTTTAAACCTATTTCAAGGCACGAGGAACAACACAGGTATTGTGCCTATAACGCCAGTCCTAATGAGTACCCTAACTAATTGAGTAACTAGTTTTACGCATCTGGTACACTAATAATTAAGGACTCAACATATGGCATTGATGAAACAACCGTAAATTTTAGCAATAACATGTTAACTGGCAACTGGCCTATGTCTTTGAAGATGAAATATGAAAATCCTCACATGGTAAATGAGAGATCTATAAAACCATAGCAAATTACTAATCGAGGCTTATTTCGATCGAACGGAGTCTCTAGAGCTACCGATTTTCAAAATGATGGAGCCAAAGGGTACAAAAGGGAATAATGAGGTATAATAGTTAAAGGAGAATGACCCTTTTAGTCGGAATGAAGTCACGTCTTTGAGATTTGCGTAAGTTTACGCAAAGATGGCAATATATGTCAGTAGCTTTACTCTAAGAAATCTAATTTTACGATCAATCTCTTCTCAGCCTAAAATTTCGCGAAATGAAACCTATAGCCTCATGAACCATGAGATTTCACAACGTTATTTTTTTTCACTCAACTAAATAATAATAAGACAAAAAAAAATTAAAAGACTAGAAAAATATTTGCTTTACTAATTGTAAAACAAGTCTAACAATATATAAAATTATGATTTATAAATTATGCTTAACAAGAGTCATAGTTGACGTTTGAGTGATATTCTACCCTAGTTTTAGCTGTAAGACGTCAACCATTGAGGTAAGAACATCAGCTAAGTGATTCCTAATAGTTTATTATATTTATTAAATAGAAAAATTTTGCGTGACATTAATATAGTCAAATGATTTGACAAAAAACCTAAAAAAAGAAGAGGAGTTACTCGATTAGACTTGCAGCTCATTTAAGGTAAGCAAAAGAAGAATTATTTCCATTGCTGATAAAAAGGCTCGTTCCATTCCATTGCCGAGATTCAACTCTATCCACAGACCAAACTACATTTCTGAAATTTAGTATACATGGTGGAGAATACAAGCTACAGTTGCGGACTAGTCGTAAAATCACTTGTTTCAGAGGAAACATATACCTTAAATATAATTTGTACTTTACTGAAAAAAATTCAAATGAATGTACTGAAAAAAATGTACATTGTCAGCTTAATATACATATGCTAATATTTATTCCTTAAAATCTCCATTAAATTTTGATTTCTTAAAGTTATAAAAGTGAAAACATTTAAAGGAATTTTTTTTCAGTAAAGTACAAATTCTATTCTGGCATTTAGAAAGCATAGGGGTTTAGAACCCTGCGCATATTGACATGGTCTTTTTTTAGGGAGACAGACTGAGCCTCTTCTGAAGTTAAACAACCATCCCTTCCATAAAAACCTAAAATACCCCCTGGGCATAACTTACAACCCTTGGCCATAATTTGTTTCAACCCCAGAAGCCTTGTTATATGATATTTAGACTATTTTGAATAGAGTTTCTATCTCAAAATTTCTATTAGATGCATTTCGGGACAATACGACGTGTGTGTGTTTGTGGGGGGAAGGGGGTAGCTGCCCTCCGAACGCTTTGACTCTTAAAAAGAGAAGTAGAGCGTCTGATTACCAATCCAATGAGCCGCCCCCCCCCTCCGAAGTTTATATGACCACGCTTTATGTAAAACCCATATATGTCCCCAGGGCATAACTTAAAACTCTTGCCCTGAGGGCTGGGGGGATTTGTTATCCTTCAAGACATAATTTCCCTTGCCCATAATTTGTATCAACCCCAAAAGCCTTGTTATATGATATTTAGACTATTTTGAATAGAGTATCTATCTCAAAATTTCTATTAGATGCATTTCGGGACAATACAACGTGTGTGTGTTTGTGGGGGGGGGGAGGGGGTAGCTGCCCTCCGAACGCTTTGACTCTTAAAAAGAGAAGTAGAGCGTCTGATTACCAATCCAATGAGCCCCCCCCCCCTCCAAAGTTTATATGACCACGCTTTATATAAAAACCTTATATGTCCCCACGGCATTACTTAAAACTCTTGCCCTGAGGGCTGGGGAGATTTGTTATCCTTAAAGACATAATAGACCTTTCTGATACGAAGAACAAAATAGCTATATCAAAATTTTGATTGGAAATGTCTGGGGAAATGATGGACGTGGGGGGGGGGGGGGCATTTGCCCTCTGATCACTTTCGAATAATAAAAAAGACACTACTCCTCTCAATTTCCAATCGACTGAGCCCTTTTTGAAGCTTCTACGATAAAACTTTTTATAAAAACCTTATATGCCACAAGGGCAGAACTTACAACCCTATGGGGGAGGGTTGTCATGCTCAAAGACATAATTTCCAGACCTTTCAACTACGCTGAACAAAATGACTATCTTAAAATTTTTATTGAATGTGTTTGGGGAAACGGTGGGCGTGAGAGGGGGGTTAGTTACCTTTCAATCATTTTCAACTATTAAAAAGGGTACTACCCTTTTCAATATCCAGTCGAATGAGCCCTTTTTTAAGTTTCTACAACAACACTTTTTATAAAAACCTTATAGGCCCCCAGGGCATAACTTACAACCCTTACCCTTAGGGCTGTGAGGGGTTGTCATCCTCAAAGACCTAATTTCCGGAACTTTCAACTACGTTGAACAAAACGGTTATCTCAAAATTTTAATTGGATGTGGTTGGGGAAATAGTAGCCGTGAGATGGGAGCTAAAAGCTCTCAAATCACTTTCAACCAATAACAAGCGCAAGAGTCCTTTCATTTTCCAATTAAATGAGACCTTTTTCAAGTTTCAACGACAACACTTTCTATAGAAACCTTATATGCCCCAAGGGCATAACTTACAATCCTTGCCCTGAGGGAGGTGGGGTGTTTATCATCCTCAAAGACATAATTTCCAGAAGTTTCAACTACGTTAAACAAAGTGGCTATCTCAAAATTTTGATTGAATATGTTTGGGGATACGGTGGGCGTGACAGGGGGGTTAGTTGCTCTCCAATCACTTTCGACAAAATTTCCAATCAAGACAACGCTTTCTATAAAAAAAACTTATATGCCCCCAGGGCAAAACTTACAACCTTTACCCTCAGGGCTATGGGGGGGGGTGTCATCCTCAAAGACCTAATTTCCAGAACTTTCAACTATGTTGAACAAAATGGCTATCTCAAAATTTTGATTGGATTTATTTGGGGAAATGGTGGGCGTGAGAGTGGGGTTAGTGCATAACTTACGTTGAGGGTTAGTCCAATTGAATGAGCTCTTTCTGAAGATTACGACAACACCTTTCTATAAAAACCTTTTATGCCCCCAGGGCACAACTTACAACCCTTGCCCTGAGGGGTTTGTCATCATCAAAGACATATTTCCAGAACTTTCAACTACGTTGAACAAAATGGCTATCTCAAAGTTTTGATTGGATGTGTTTGGGGAAATTGTGGGCGTGAGAGGGAGGAGGGGGGTTAGTTGCCCTCCAATCACTTTCGACTATTAAAAAGGACACTAACCCTTTGAATTTCCAATCAAATGAGCCCTTTTTGAAGTTTCTCCGACAACGCTTTCAATAAAAACCTTATATACCCCGAGGGCATAACTTGCAACCCTTGCCCTGAGGGCTGTGGGGAAAGTGTCCTCCTCAAAAACATAATTTCCAGATCTTTCAACTACGTTGAACAAAATGGCTATCTCAAAATTTTGATTGGAAGTGTTTGGGGAAATGATGGGTGTGGGAGGGGTGTTAGTTGCCTTCCAATCACTTTCGACTATTAAAAGGGCAAAAGCCCTTTCAATTTCCAATCGAATGAGTCCTTTTCGAAGTTTCTACGACAACTCCTTCGATACGAATAAATAATACATTGTACCAACATCGTTCTTTACTTAGGCAGCGCTATTGCGCCGCCTATGATTGCGCGGTCGCATTCAGACAAATAAATTAAATTATTCATATTTTTTCCTACAGTTCCGAGCAGTGGCATAATTTCGTCAAAATCCGGGGGGGGGGGAAGTTGGAGCCAATTTTCCCAAACCAATTCAAAATTACAGGGAAAATAAAAATGAACCATATAGTACCATAAAGGCAAAGGAATACTAAAGAAAACTGACTCGCTTCTGTAGATGCTTGAATTATACAGGCTCATCTTAGTTTTGACAACATTTTTGAAGAAACTAAATTTCAGTTTCAGAGGGGGGGAGGGCAATCTGGGGTCTGGGGGGAACTTGGATTTAGAAGGGGTAGTTGCCCCTTCTGCCCCATAGTAAATTACGCCCTTGGTTCCGAGTATTATCACCCAAAAAATGTTTACTATATTTTGTTGAAAATATATCGCTATATTTTTTTTTCCAAGGAATATTTTCGAAGGCCATATATCTTTTATTTATTAATTTTTGAAATTTTGGTTTTTCACAAAGAGCCAAAAATTCTCAAATTAATATTCTCCTGCAATAGCAAAGCTGGCTGTTTTACACTTACGCAGAAATTTTGCCGCATGTTGACTGTCAAATCTCGTGTGCAAACAACTACTATAGCATACGAGTTCCTTTTTGAGAAGGGAGGGGTACCTGTCTGCAGAACATATAATGTCCTATTAATTATAGAGACTACCTTTTCATATTTTTTTCACCTTAGAAAGCAAATTAAGTCAAAACGTGTATATATATATATATATATATATATATATATATATATATATATATATATATATATATATATATATATATATATATATATATATATATATATATATATATATATATATATATATATATATATATATATATATATATATATATATATAAAATAATAATATATTGAAAACCCGTCGTATACAATAAATGTACAATGACAGAATATACAAAAATGCGAAAAGAGGAAACAAAAAGAAAACATACAAAAAAATAACAACAAAAGCAACAACTTCTTAAATAGTATACAAAATAGTACGAAAATAGGAACAGAAAGATAACATACTCAAAAATTACAACAGAAACAACAACTTCTTCGAAAATAGCAACAAGGACAACAACAACTGAAAAAAAAAAGGAAACAAGAGGGAAAATTAAACAAGCAAACTTGCCCAGCCGTGCTTTAGAATTGCTGGTTTTGTTTTTTTGCTGGCTAATAAGTGTCTCAACAGCTAGATTTGGGTCCGCTAGGTTGTAGCGCCGAATCAGAAAACTATTTTTTGTCCAAGGTGGCAATTTTAGTAGGTACTTGACAAAACGGAAAAATAAAGAGCGGATTTTAGACTTTTCACGGTTTGCCTATAATTTCCAGAAAGGGGTCACATATAATATGTGTGGCAGAACGGTAGCGTTGTAAATACGTAGTGGACGGTTAAATCTCAAAGTGGATTTAACGATCAAAGCATAGGAGCTTGAAATTCATCATTCGGGATGTGAGATCAGGAGGGAGCAGATGTGTTGTAACCAGGTAGCTATTGGCAGCTCCATATAAACAATTTTATCAACTTGTTTTACTAAGCAATCCCATCGTGTAACATTAGTAGGGGGTTCATTCTTCCAATTGTAAAGCAAGACTTCCGACTTTAGGGAATTGAATCTCCGACAGACTTTTTTGTAATTGGACTACAGACATGAGAATATTTCTGAAAGGCGGTTAAGCGTCCAGCTGAGATTCAGCGTGTCATCAGCATAGCATACTAGGGAGATCTCAATGGAACTGAGAATGCATGATGAAGGACAGCTGTTTTGAGGCTCAATAATGTAGTTGTTGAAGAAATTGGGGGATAAAACTGCCCCTTGACGGGCACCTTTACGGACTGGTATCAAAGCTGACCTTGGAGCTGGCCGAAGGCCTTTATCGAGATGAAGCTCGAGTCGCACGTATAGTTAAGAGTAAGGGTAACGGATATCCTGAGTGATATTTCAGCTCGCTCCCCTTCTAGCTGAGCTTAGCAACATAAGTGCAGGAATTAAAGAATGAAACTCTCTCTGCAAGCCTAAACCACCGATCGCTAGGCCTTCGCCTGATTTGTGTGCATCCAGGAGTGCATATGCAACGACATGGAGCGCTTCAGCACTACCGCGTTGGAAACCGAATTGTCTTGGCGGACTGCATCACAGTTTCTCAAACTCATCTACGAATAAAAGTTCAAATAACTTGCGAAGAGAAATAACAATCAGTATAGGACAGAAAAAGTAGCATTGCATGATAATTTTACCTTTGTTAGGAACTGGCATAAGATCTCCAATTGAGAAAGTGGTTGGGACAAAATCCTGAATGAGGATAATCAGCATCAGGAGAGTTACGTGACTAATGAGAGCGGGCCCACCACTTTTTAGATGGAGTGCGCTGATCTATATATATATATACATATATATATATGTATATATATAATTTTTGAGGATTTAGAAATGGGGAAAAAGAAATCAACGGATTTATTGTTTTTGATAGTCGTTGCAAGCCCTGACCTACAGGGGAAAATATGCTCTAATCTTTTCAGAAGTCTCCACAACATCCAAACTACAAGAATTACTCATGAATTTCTAGCAAAGAATATTATGGCAAAATTACCCTCACCCCCCTCTACCACCAAGAATTACAGCGCCATACACAGCATCGCATGGCGTATTCTGTTTTCTTTATTTACCCCCTTCTATCAGCATGAATTACAGCGCCATACATACCATCGCCTGGCGTATGCAGTTTTCTTTATTTTCCTCCAACTGACGAACTGGGCCACAAATTAGTAAAGGGTTACCACTAGATTGGCGCCAAACAAGCCTGGTATACCATTAATTCGGAGCATCTTAGTTGAATCATGAAGCATACAAAGATTTATTGTAGTTTTTAAAGAACCTAGTCTTCATTCTAAAATATAAAATAGATGCCCATCGACTACTTGAGATGATAACCAATCGGCAAACATAATTGGCAATTGCAAAAGTTTTTCTCCATATTTTCTATATGACTCTATGCAGAAAAACTTGTACATACCTGAGATGGTTCTGGACGGTTGAGCCAAGTAGAAGGGAATTAACTTATTTTCCGTCATTGACAAAGAACTTTTTTAATGCTCAACAATTAACAGCCGGCGTTGTATTATTATTAGTAACATTTGATTAAATTCCTACTCCATATCCATGTTAATAAAAGAGTAAATTAAAAACTTCCTAGTCTTACCTCACTAGCCGCTCCATGACTTGGATAAGACGAGGGCCGGAGAGAGACGGAAGAAGTCTAGTCAATATTTCCTGTACAAACGTATCGGCAATACCTGGTGAACCCCTGTCAGCTATGTCGAAAGCATGTCGCAGCTCTTCCAGTGCGTCAGACGCTCCAGATCGAGATCCACGGTACCGCCTTTGGAGCTGAAAATGAAAGGAATTATTCTCAAATCCAACAAAAAAAAAAAAAAAAAATCACATAATGCTTTTTGAATCGACAGAACTGAGCAATTCAGATAACACTACAACTGCATTCATAAAGTTTCTAATATTTACCGCAGTACAGCACAGGTGAGACTCTTTAGGAATCGAAGAAGTCAGTTAAGGTAAAGCTCTCTGGAAACGATCTGTTCTCAACGAGCAGCTCTGTCTGATGTTCCAGAGCCCCCCCCCCCCACCCCAGCGTCAAAAAAGAAAAAAGGGGACAACGAGTGACACAAAGGCCAAAATAGGATTTTCTTCAATTTTCAAGATTAAATCTCAAGGCTTTAATCTCAAGTTATAAGTTTTCAGACATAGGATTTTCAATGTATACTTCAATGTCATTCAATCAACCTCAATTCTCAAGGGTTTTCGAGCTCTATTTAAAATTGCTTCAAAAATATTACTTCAACCATGATTACAAAAAGAAAAAAACCACTGGATATTTTTCTTTTGCCGGAGGCTAGTAAAAAACCAACCACGACCAACAATTTCAATAGTTGTGCTTGCCTCCCCCCCCCCCCCCCAAAAAAAAAAAATTCATACTACCAATGGTAAGATGTTGTTGAAATTTACCTCATTTATCATTGGATATAGGACAGGTGCTAGAATTTGAGAGGAGGATGGTGCTGGCGTGCTTTTCGGCCTCGATGCGTTAGATGGCGTCCTTTGTGGCTCTCTCAATTTACTCACTGGGGCTTCAACTTCCTGTCTTCTAGGACTAAACTCCCTGGAGCGCCGTTTGTCACTAACAGGCGTCGAATGACTATTATTTACTACCTCCTGCACTGGCTTGGGCTAAAAAAGAAGCCGCTCTTAATTTAAGCCTCACAAAAACGCCTTATATAGTAACAAACAAATTGTAACTTCTTTTTTACGTTCTAAAAAGATAAGACTGAAAAAAGGAAAAAAAACAAGAGAAACGCAGAAAGAGAGAGAGAGATTGATGGAGAGATGTTGACAAAGAGAGAGAGATAACATCAACAATGTTACAGAGCATGAAAACAAGAAAAAATAACTATTTTGTGTATATACAAAAGAACGACAAGTCTCCATATTCTCTTCACATACCATCGATTAGTTTTTTTTTTCTTGTTTTTTTTTGTTTTGTTTTTTACAATGCTTGACATGACTTGCAGCATATTCAGACTTTCACTGTAGGCAGAAGATGTAAAAATCAATTTGCAGAAGAAGGAATAACAAACTACAATTTCTAATTTCCAATATTATTATGGATGGGTTTTAGTTTTTCATGACGGTTGACACATTTCCCATTCCAATTTTCCCTAAAAATAATATATATATATATATATATATATATATATATATATATATATATATATATATATATATATATATATATATATATATATATATATATATATATATATACATAAATATATATATATATATATATATATATATATATATATATATATATATATATATACGATAACAGTGGTAGCTGACTAAAAGCCGCAGAGACCTTTTCCACGTCCCTTTCAATGCTTATTAATTTCTTTAATGATTAGGACACACGATATTCAATTGTTCATTTAATAAGAATGGAGCAAGATCACCAGCGTAAGAAACAAAAAATTTCCTTACATAAATAGTAATACCAGACTACAAGCCCCAGAAACAATCTTCCTAATTTCTTAAATTACACGCAATGGTTGTTTTTCCACGAATTGACATACGCCACATCAAAGTTATTTTCTATAAATAGTTGGAACACGAGCTGCAGTTTAGGATTCAATATACGTATTTGCATAACAGCAATAAGAAAGAACAAGCCGTAGGAACAATTTTCTAGCTTCTATATTCCTTCCAGAGGTTGTTGTGTTTTTTTTTTAAGACGCAATATCCCAACATCCACATTATCGTCTCCATCTCTAGCTCTATTTGCCTTAACACCCCTGTCTTCTTTAATAAACATTTGGAATCCAATTTCTTCGTTTTTCTTTTTTTCTGAAATTCCCAAGACAGTAGTTTTCTAATACTACTTTTTATTGCCTTTCCATCAGACCCTCATGAATGGCTAGGCATCTTCTTCTTTTTATAACAGCCTTAGTATTCAGCTCTTAATGTCTGTTTAGAACAAAGGAAATTTATTGTATTATCTATGTGATGGGCCTTAGGACTTGATTTGAGATTCGTCTTGGAATAGAAATTCTGGATTACAGCTGGAGAGTTAAGTTAGGAAAAGCTTCTCTCTTAGATACTAAAAAGGGGAATAAGTAAAGACAGCATATATCTATGATATCAAGTCTTAATGTCTTTAAACTTTTCAATGTCATAAATTAGCTGCTTAATATTAGAACTACAAATAGTGACTATATCCTCCAAAGACTAGGCCTAAATACACACCATCAACTGACTAATGGCATCGTAAATCCTATAAGCAAAGAAAAACACAAAAGTTAAGAGAAGCTAATTAGAGTAGGCTACACTCAGGTAAACTAAAAGAGAATAAGACAATCTAATAGGATAAAATTAGCCCCATGCCACATCGACCTTCTCTCTGACCCGGTGGGCACCTTTCGCACTAACATTCTTAGAATACTTTACGCAACTTTCTGGATCTTAAGGCTACTACAATTTGAAATGCATTTTATTTTTGAGAATTTTTTTCCAAATTCCTTTTTTTATATATATGAAATCGTAAATCGTATCGCATGCATTTTCTTACGGTATTTAATAACGGTAAAAATTGATTGTCAAACCCAATTGATAATGTCCCTTGTTCAGAGTTCGTTGTGGAAAGGGAACTACGGATTACAATTGGTAAATAAGCATAAGAGAAAATGCGTCTCTAAGGGGGAAAAGTTTCTGTTTAAATCCTAGCTGATAGCCATTATTTCAATTAGCTGAATAAGCATTCAAGAATAGAGATAATAGAACGTTAACAGTAAATCTCATATGCTTAGACACAAAATAAATTAGCAAGAAAAAGAAAATAGAAACGTAATATTTAAGAACACTAACCATTAAATTTCTAGGGATGCTTTGGTACTTGGGCAATATATGGGCCTTTACAAGGAAACCAGTTACGAAAAACCCGTTTCTGACGGGTTAACCGCTATAGAGTAATACAATGATAGCGTGGTTTTAATTGCGTATACGATATTTAAACTGTTGTTTTTTGGGGTTGGGGGGGGGGGGCAGGTACCTAGGTTTTGTTAGGTTACGTATTTAATATATGCTATGCTTTAACCCCCCCCCCCCACCCCCCTAATGCGCAAATATATAGCCCAAATTTGTTTATACATTATTATTATATATTCATCCTATTTTATTTTATTTCATTAGCATTAACCAAACTTGACTTTTTAGAAAAGCCCATATAATGCCCAAGTACCGATGCTTTTCCCCAGAAATTTTTCTCATGACCACATCTAACCAACTCAAGATAAACAAGAGCTCAACATCCAAGACATTACCCAGGGGTCACTTGAAAAAATGAATACTTATTCCATTTAAATGCTGATTAAGGACAATAATCTTATTGTTAGCTTCAACTACACAATTAGCTAATTTTCATTGCATACTACATGACTATTTTAAGAAAAATAGCTAAAAACTAAAAATTATATTGATTCATTTATTTATTTAAAAATCCGTCATATAGTAACGGCAAAAAAAAAAAAAAAAAAAACTTCTCTTTTTAATTAAGACTTTGTCAGCAAGCTTTACCCCATGAGCAACCCCATAAGATATAAATTCTTGAGTCAGTAAGATATTGTTAAAGGCATACCTGTAGACAAGTAGCAAGGAGATAGTTCTCCCGGAAAATTTGTAGAATTGCAAAAAAAAAATTTTCAAGTCCCTATCAAAGCTGATCCTGTATCTTAAACATGTTCAGTGAGTAGCCTATTTCAGGATTTTGGTAAACAAAACGGGATTTTGGTGTTAAATCGGGAGTAAAATACTACTATCCCACTGATTTTCTTCCAAGAAAATCAGTGGTCCTCAAGTCCTCTCAAGTTTTGTCGGATTTTTTTTTTTTTTTTTTACTAGTATTACTAGTATGCGAGGTACAATGATGAACGGAGTGGCAATTGTAGTTGACAACTACAACCGATGAATAAATGTTGTTGATCAGTTTTCCAACATACTTATTATACTCCATCGTTGAGTTAGCATTATCAGAACAGAAAACACTTTAGATTTTCACTGGAAATTTGTTATTATTAAGGATTTTCAGAATTTCTTTGAGCCTCAAAAATTTGGAAATAGTCGTTCCATTAAAAAATTCCACGAGATAAGAGCCATTCACTTCTACCAAACAACTACAAAAGATTTTACCAATTAGGCAAAAAAAAGACAGATCTTGTCAATATTTACTAAACTTCGTCATACACATTGAAACACCATAATAAAAAAATACATTGTAACAATGTTGCGGAAATTTCATATATAATTCCAATTCACCAATTTCGTCAAATCTTCCTTGCGTTTGACACCGCCCTCCCACCCCCACCCCAAACACAACAGAAGGGGAGATTTCCTCGAGACAAAAGTCAAAGACAGAAATGAGTTATTTACTGAGTATAAGGCTGACATCAAAGAAAGAAAAGAGATTATTCTACGAAGATTATCCACTCATTGAGGTGCACCAATTTTCTAATCCTGCTAAAATCTGCTAAAATTCAGTGATAGTGAAAGCACTAGTTTATACCCTTGAAGAACTGAAGTCTACTCTTATATGCATATTTATTGATAGCATACAGTATCCGTAGAGCTTGAAAGATAAAAAAGAGAAAATAACATTGTTTGAACGGTGATGGAGATATATTGCTTCTTTGCAAAAGCTTCCGCGGGCTCTAGTATAAGTGACATTACAGTAGTATAAGTGACATTACAGTCGTACATCACGCTAACTTACCAGACACCAACATCTGGTCTTTGAAGTGGGATTAATTAATCTTATTATTTTTTTCGCACAAAGGGGTTGCGAAAATTACCGTGGGAGAGCCCTTCTGAAAAATTTCGTTCGCTATTTTCTTACCTCTCCCCCACCATTTTACGTGCAGGCATATAGACAGCTTCAATTAAAGCTGAAAGGGTATAAAATCAAGAAGAGGGAGTTTTTAAACTTGTTTTTAAGGAGATGGAGCGCATTTGGACTAATCTAAGTGGACACTATACATCCCCCTATGCAGAAATCTTGACTTATTTTTTCAAATATAATATCAGTGTTCTCGTTTTATCTTCAGCAATTTGTTCATCACACCTCTTCTTCAAAATTTTAATTTTTACCTATGTCTATGAATCACAATAAACACTAAAATACCCCTTTCTAAAATCTAATTTAAGAAATCAGAGAGAAAACTGTGAACAGGACTTCCATTCAAAAATTCCATTTGTATCAATTCCCCCTTTAGGCCATTTAATCCAGTCTTTTTTTTTCTCCTAGGCATATTCACCGCTTGGAGTCTGAAAATCCCGTTAAATACAGATACCAAATAAAGAACCAAGAACCATCAAAATAGATAACACAATAAATTTTCCTCTTCGATCTAGAAAACCAGAAGGAACTGCACGTTAGGATTTATACAAAAAATAGAAGCAAAACTAAACCCTCGTTCATCAGCGTCATAAACAGAAAAAAGCAAAGGATTATCAGACAAGTGATGTCTCGGGATTTAAGAAAATAAGAGAATTTGAAACTAATTGGATAGTAAAAGCTTATCAGAAAAAAAAACTTTGTCTTAAGGCAGATAACAATCGACATGAAAAAGACAATACGACATCGGATTAATACGTGGTAAAAAAAAAATATAAGCGTTGGTAAGAATATGGGGAACTGGAAAACCATTTATAGAGTCGTTGATTGTAAGGCTTTTAGTTTTCTCTTCCGACGTACCGTTGTCCCCAAAAGCAAAAGGCGTATCTCATTGTTTTCAAAAAACGAGTTATTGCGCTCCCACGAGTCTAGTGAGGGGTCGCATTTGTAGGTGCATATTTAATCCACAGAAGAAGTGGAGACCAGTTGTGAATCAGTAAATATTTCACTGTCTGGAAATCAGAGAAGAACAAAGCGAACTATATTATATGCCTACACGAAACCACGTTATTTAGCTATTCACAGTAAACTTTACACATTCTTTTTAACAGACCTCGAAAACATACCGTCTAAAAGTTGTATCTGACATTTTAACCCCTCCGAGAAAACCGCTCGCCAAGCTGTTCTCAAAGGGATGGCCATCAGAGGGATGTGTGTTCAATCCCACTTCGACCCTTGTTTTGGGGACAGTTTAGCAAGCGGTTTTTGACAATTATCTCAGATAGGGGAATATGTCAGATTCGATTTTTTGGGCGAGACAGTGGTGATGTACTCCTCAGATGAGCTTCAAAATCTAAATTTTGCAATCCTGTATAATTCTTAAAATGTAAGATACGACCATTGGTTTTGGACCTACGTTATTCAAACAAATTAACCGGGTATGTTTTACGATTCTTCAATGAAGAATTTTACCGTTACGCCTGATGAATCTATGCAAATAAGGCATTTTAAGCTGAATTATTACAAGCCTATTTGCCAATGTGGTAGTAATATCCTAATGCGATAAGGAAAAGAGCTTTAAACTAATCTTTAAGAAACAGAATTTATTCAAAATACATTATTCGATTTCTATACACTTATTGCCAGTCAGTTCTTTAATGCCCCATTCACAATGAGATGTTAGCAACATCATGATTCAGCTAACGCTAATTTAAGCCAATAAAAATTTTACAACCAAACAGAAAATTTTATTAAAAACCTGATTGGCTCAAATTACCACTAGCTAAATCTTGTTATTAGTAAAATCTCATTGTGAATGGGCCTTAAGTCAAGCAAGCAGGTGGAAATTCTTTGATAATCGGTTTGCTTGGTACAAAGTATTTTTACAAACCCTTCCTTCTCTATCTCTTATTGATAGCTCTTAAAATATAAGGGGGCATCAGGATGTAATTAGGAGCAATAAAAATCATAATCATATATCCTTATCTTGGTCAACCCATTCCATTTCTCTCACTGGGGGAAGGGGAAAAGCGCCGGCTTATGTTTTAACAACTCCCAAAAAAGTCTGCTGAGAACGGTAGGTCTAGGTTTATAAATACACTCATCGACTCTGATGCACTAGACCAAAACATCAGAAGGTGATTGTCACAATCTGATTAATTTGAGCACATAGAAAAATCCCACAGCAGGAAATAAAAGATTAAATAATATTAAATAAGTTTTAAGATTTCGATATTTCAAGAAGCTAGAAAAGGAAAGAACTGCTTCCCTTAGTGATACTACAACAAGGATACATATGAACGAGAGCGTACCTAACATGATTGCACAGCATCAAGGAAAAATAGGCAAAATCCTACACAATATCAATCTAACAGCCAAAGGCAGGCCAGGCCAAGACTAACAAAGGTATAATAAATAAATAAATAAAAAGCAACGTTAAAAATCAACAAGCATTGATAGAAATGCTGGGAAATTGTCAGGCTGTTTCTAAAGACATATGTTTTTAACTTTAATGCAAATATGTTTTTTCGATGTAATACCACTGCTCTTCTTGTATTTCCTGCTAAGCAAAAATTTAGCTTCGATTAGTAAGTACTCTCATAGCACATTCAATTAGCAGGAGTATTGGAAAACTAGAAATTGTTTCTGGGGCTTGTATTTCGCGGTAATTTTTATACCAGCGCATTATTTAGACCTTATGCAACTGTCCCTGTTCCTCCCTTGTTTAGTAGGAACTTTTCTAATGTTCAGATTAATCTTTCCTTACAACATATTCTTCTAACTTTTTCATATTTGAATTCAAACAACTTCTAAAACTTTAGAAGAAGAGTGGTTTAAATATAATAATCCTTATGCGTAGTCAAACTAAACAGATATTGTAAAACACACAACATGATTGCCTTAGCCTATGAGATAATATTTTATTTTGTTTTTTCTTTCTTTTTTTTTAATAGTAAGTGTGGATATAAAAAAACACAATATTTTTTAAAGTGATAAACCTAATAAAATTGTGTTTTCATATAGCCACAAAAACTGACATCACATGTCACATTACCGTCAACACGAATACTACTTGGATTATAGTTTGTTCCCATAACTCTACCTTAAAAATATTCTTCACATTAAAATAGTATCTAATTAACACTTTAAGCTATGCATGCGTATTGAGAGTTGATGAGAAGGACCCCCCCCCCGCCCGATGATTGACCCGAAATTCCCCCCGGAAAATCATAAGGTTAAAATTACACTTTTTTATGGTTTTGAGTAACTTCGCCTCAAGAAAAATCCTTCGATGCGACTCAGCCTTTTGACTGCGTGTACCCATGATTGAATTTAAGAATGGAACATGCCACTTCATTCGTGCGATAAATACAACACCTCTATTTCTACATAAGTTCCAAAAATCTGTTGTGAAATTCCTATTCTTGTGGTCATAACATTTAGGTTCACATGAACTTATGAACAAAATATAATAATACAAAAAAAAAAAAAAAAAAAAAAAAAAAAAAAAAACTATGCGGAAACAAAATAATATTTTATTTTGTTTTTTCTTTCTTTTTTTTAATAGTAAGTGTGGATATAAAAAAACACAATATTTTTTAAAGTGATAAACCTAATAAAATTGTATTTTCATATAGCCACAAAAACTGACATCACATGTCACATTACCGTCAACACGAATACTACTTGGATTATAGTTTGTTCCCATAACTCTACCTTAAAAATATTCTTCACATTAAAATAGTATCTAATTAACACTTTAAGCTATGCATGCGTATTGAGAGTTGATGAGAAGGACCCCCCCCCCACCCGATGATTGACCCGAAATTCCCCCCGGAAAATCATAAGGTTAAAATTACACTTTTTTATGGTTTTGAGTAACGTCGCCTCAAGAAAAATCCTTCGATGCGACTCAGCCTTTTGACTGCGTGTACCCATGATTGAATTTAAGAATGGAACATGCCACTTCATTCGTGCGATAAATACAACACCTCTATTTCTACATAAGTTCCAAAAATCTGTTGTGAAATTCCTATTCTTGTGGTCATAAAATTTAGGTTCACATGAAATTATGAACAAAATATAATAATACAAAAAAAAAAAAAAAATAGTCAAAAACTATGCGGAAGTTAAGGAATGTTTAGCTTTGGCCACTTTTACGTTTGGCGAGTCAAGGGAACATAAGCAAGAAAACCTTGCGACTTCAATTCATCTTGATATTCGACCTGGAAAAATAAGGTAGCCTAATTTTCCCCTCTTGGCTATTTGTCTATGTGTCATAAGGAAACCGTTATGATTGTAAAAAAAAATTTACACAAGTCATGTTACACAGCAAATGCTTTTTGATGCTAGATTCAATCCCCCCCCCCCCCCGTCTAGCATTACCCCTCCACAAAAAGTACTTTACTAGCGTTATCTTTGAAACAAGCATGTTACGAGGATAATGAAATAGCTTAGTACCCGACGGTTTCCTGTTAAATGAAGAAAAGAAAGAAGGAACAAACCATTGGCAGTTGAGATGGAGTTAGTTTATCGTTTTTATTATTCGACTGGATGTCCCTTTGAGGGGATTCTTCTTTCTTTGGTATCCTATTATTGACTGGCTCAGAACGCGTCGAGACTTCCTTCTTAGGAGATGAAACTCCATTTGACTGTCTTTTGGCCACTGTCTCCTGAAGTAATGCAAACAATTAAAAAAAAAAGGAAATACAAACTAAACAAATATATCAGGGGAGTTCAATATGAAGACAGAGCATGCAAATGCACGCAGTTCTAAGACACATGAAGAATTAGGAGTTATATTCTCAGGTATATCTATTACTGACGCCTGAGAAACAACCAGATTTATCCGTTGTTATCTGTACTTGTTTAACATACATTGTGTATCATCATTTCCCAACTAATCTAATGAGTCTGAACTACAATTTTGTTGAATTAATGAAAATTCATAGTCTGATTATTCGCAGTAATAATTTTAACCAGAAAGAAAGACTTCGATACAATACTGGCGGTTTACTGAGAACCGTCCTTTACTAAGCAGTCCTGGTTGGGGAACTGCAGAAAGCTAAATAAGTACTTTTTTTTGTTCCAGCGGTTTTCTCTGAAAGGAATCGCTTTTTTCCCCGTCAACGCTATTTTCCTTTTCAACCAATTCCCCTCACAGTCGTATAAAGGGCGATCCTGACATTTTGACATCTCTGACATACAAGAACGCAGCTAGGTGCCTGCTTTAAGCATTAAAATTTACATGAACATATAATTTAATTCAAAATTTTTTTTTATTAAAAAAAAAAAATCACAAGCCTGGAACATACCGAAACCTAGTTTTCTTTTTTTCTTTGTTATGGCGTTAAACATAGAAATAACAAAATGAAGTAATAAATCTATACAGCTAATTTAACGGTGAACTCATAGAAGTTACTTGATATAATTACACTCTTACTTAATAGTTATAAAACAGGAGTTATATAACTCCTGTTATATAATTACTTAATAATTATAATATAATAATACTTAATAATAGTTAGATAATTACTTAATAATTATATAACAGGAACGAAGCTTTGTTCATATCTCACATGTCGCAAGACGATCGGCTGTATTTTTTAGAACATTGCTGCTGCTTGGCGAAGGAATCTGGGTCGCAGGGGAAAGAGCGAAAGGACATTTCGGTTAACAAGGTGGCTAAAAAGGGATAATTCAAAGTTTATGCAGCGATTCTGACAGCAATCAGATAAGGTTTCAAAATTAAAGTTCTTAAGAAGCGACGGATATGGAACCGTAGGCTCCCTAGACGAAATCACTAAGGTTCTAAACCGAATCCTCTCCAACGAGCCAGACTTCCAGGATGTCAAACTGGAGCGCATAACGGGCAACAATAGTCTAGAGAGGGAAGGGTAAAAATTTTGTAAACATGGAGAATGTGTGGGGAAAGGACCCCGTACCCTAAAAGAACTTTCAGTGATTGGAAAGTCCCTTTCCTATTGAACATTAGATGTTAAATTAACTCCGAGTAGCTTCATTTCATCAACCCTATGTAGAGGTGGACTGGACTTAACCCTGTCATTTGGAAAGGAGAAGCTTAATACAAGAGATAATAATATTTATTTTAATAGACATATCCTCTGTATCAGAATCCTCGCGAATATTACTACATGTCCCAGGCTTCGCTAGGAATACTTCTCTAGCAAGAACAGATCGTCCGCAAATAGGCTAAGTAATGCAAAAAAGAACTAAAGCGTAAAGCCTGGGTTTTAAGAAAGTGTTGAGACTAACATCAGTACTGAATCCTGTTTGTCTAAATGATACACCTACTAAATGAAACCTGTAATTTCCCTGACTTCACAGAAGCATAAGTTCCCCCGCGTGTGAGTTTTGCGGCATATTTACAACAGAAAACAACCATTATAAGGAAGATTATGACACATATTTCTAGTAAAAGGTCAATTGCCAATATCAACCCCAATCTGTAAACTTTTGAACGCTTCATACCTAAATAGGAATGTGGACATACTAGTGTATTTTAAGATAGTACATAAATTTACACGAGCATTAACAGAAAACGAAAATAATAAAAAGACTATTGAGATAATAGTCTCCGTTTACTTGGAGCAAGAAGATTAATGGTGATGGCAGCTCACATCTCTACGCCACACACATAACCTTGTTTGACATTCAGTTGCGCTATTGATGAACTTAAACCAATTCGAGTAAACAAGAAGCAGGATGGAGGGGAATACCGAACAGTCGGTCAACGGGGTAATTCCCTAGGAGAATTTCCACCTACTACATCTGATGCTTCACAATTATGTACACTTCACAAAATCCTTTGCTAGTCCATAGTAGCTCCCTAGAATTTCCAAAATGTCCGCTGTGATTAAAATTACGAAACAAAAAATTCGCTTAGTAACATATCACAAATCGCCAAAATGGGCCTTTTTTCAGGAAAAAGAGGGAAAAACCTCGAATCTCAATTTCTGTAATATTTTCTGGATTGAAAAGTCGTTTCCTGTTAATTCAAGTCCGGGGAGATTGAAAATGACAACACAATGGGCAAATTTTATCATTTAGTGCCCCATTTCCACCCTAAACGAGGTCAGAAGGGGGAGGGGTGAGAACTCAGGATCTTAATTCGCGCAGTATTCACATAGAAATGAACACCAAAATGTTCAGAAAACATTTGCTTAATAATAGCCCTTGCAAAAAAAAACCTTTTTTAGAGGAAAGAGGGAAGGGGAGAAGGGGGGGGGGCAAAACGGAAGAAATCGTAAAGAAGAGAAAACGAGGATAATAACAGTCAGTGAAAAATTTAAGAAAACTATAAAAATACTTCGTTCGAAACCTCCGCTCGACTGTCTTCAGTGAAGAATAAAATAATAAAATACAGATAAGAGTCAACAGGACAATATGAATAAAATTAAACAAAAAATCTGATAGTGAATGGGAATTCAAAGTTTCATTTTATGTAAAGCCTTTTTTAAAAGCTAATCGCTTACTAGGCATGGTATTATAAGAGATCCTATTAGGTTACGAAATATGATTTTGTGGATAGATATAAAAACAATCAAAATTAATAAGTTCATTATAAATGGGGCCTAGATAAGTTTCTCCAGCATCTTTATTAAGGGCATTTGGTGGATATACTTTTTGGTTTAAACTGCATCCCTGAAAACTTGCATGAGACCTTTAACAGGAACAATAATGGAGGTGTTATCAAACATAATGGAATGGTGTTGGTTGTCATAGACGCGTTGAGCCAAGGCGCAATCAAGTCTCAGGCCTTTGGTGTAATTTCATAGCTTTGTAGATTGAGGATTTGTGTTCCATTAACCTATCTTCCGATTGTTGGTGGGTCCTTCCAATTTAAAATCAACCGCGTAAACAGGGGATTCTATAATCCCCACTAACCACACTGGGGCAGGTTTTATCCTAGACGCAGTTGGTAAAGCTCTGTATTTTGTTTGAATTATTAAAAGTGACATAAAGGTTATTTATTTTTTAAAATTCATCCCATTTTGTCACTCAATTTACTCAATAGAATGTCACTCAATTTACTCAACAGGTGTCACTTAATATGGTAGAAGAGTGAAATATTTCTTACCACCCACCAAAGGGATTGGGGGGCTGTGGAGTTTATGCGTAATTTTCTGCCTCTTTTAGCCTTTTCTCTATACTGGATTGAAGTAAGTTTATGGGATATCTATTATAAAATAAAATGTCCTTAAGATAGTTCGTTTCTGGGACTATGTGAGCTTCTGAGCATATTCGTAACACGCGATAAACCAAAGATATAACTACTCTTTTTTTAAAGCAAGGAGGGTGGTTGGAAGAAAAACGTAAATACCTATCGTTATCTGTAGGCTTTCTACAAACCGAAAACGTAAGGCTGAGAGACTTTTTGAGAATTAAAACGTCTAGAAAAGGCAGTTTATGGTTATCTTCTAGTTCTAACGTGAACTGAAGATTAGAATGTTAAGATGGGTCAAGTTAAGCGACGTCTCGCCATGATCCCACGCAGAAATAATGTCAGCCACAAACCGATCCATAAATGGTACTCCAGAGGAAATCTTTTCAAGACAAAGGTTCAGTGGCGGATCCAGGGGGGGGACCCCAAACGTAGTCTAAAGTAGTGTAATTTACTTAATTAACGCAAGATTGCGTTAATTAAACTTGCTCCTAAAGCAAGTTTATCGGATCAACCTATTTTCTCCATTAGATCAGTCTTCCATTAGATCTTGACCTGTCAAGACGTTTTGTTTTGAAATAAATGACGCTTGTGATTTTTAAGTGAAGACGCGAGATCAGCCTTGTGAACTTTTCTTTAGCAAGTACCAGTGCTAATCCTGGCGTAGGCGACCAGGTTCTAGTTGAAGATATAGTTTCCAATTCAAGGTCTGTCTTGTTTTTATTCCTTAGCCTAGAATGTCCCATCCTTGTAATGAATGCTACAGAAAATGTGGAACTGGGTCTTTCCAGTATTCTAAGTGCAATGCTTGGTTGCACCCTGCTTGTGACAAACGAAACTCAGAGAAGAGAGAAAGTAACAAAATGAAAAATAAAATCAAAAAGGGTGAAAAAACGAGGATTTTGTCAGCCAGCGAACCATGAAGAAGACAAAATATAAGCAAATATTTCGACAAGGACCTCCGCCACGTCGTCCTCAGTGCTAAACAAAAACAAAACAGATAAGAAAAAAAAAACGAGAATCTAACCATTCGAAGTTTCCTGTACAAAGACAGAATAGACACTGAATAAAAAACCAGGCCGGAATCAATGAAAATGAAATTTACCAAGATGATTGTGTAAGGATCTTTCGTCTTGCATTAATTTTGGCTGGTCTACAATTTCGGTTTTCATTAGACATGCAAATAGTTTCTTTTAAGTTTTTTCGGGTTAAAATATTGATTGAGTCCTTCAAGATTAAACTGTCGTAAATTGGGCTTAATGAAATATCTCCAGTATCTCTATTTATTGCTAAATAAATAGGTGAACGTTTGCATGAGCACAAAATTTCAATAGACAAGTCCCTGAGATTAAAAAATAACAATGACAACTTTGATTCGGCATTGGCTTCGCATATTTTCGTAAACCCGACCCATCTAGTTCTGTTTGACGAGTCAACTTTAATATCAACTGTTAATGGCGTACCACAAACTTTTAAGGAGGTAATTGAGATAAAAAAATATATGAACCAAATTTTAGCAATAAATAGAGATACTGGAGATATTTCATTAAGCCCAATTTACGACAGTTTAATCTTGAAGGACTCAATCAATATTTTAACCCGAAAAAACTTAAAAGAACCTATTTGCATATCTAATGAAAACCGAAATTGTAGACCAGCCAAAATTAATGCAAGACGAAAGATCCTTACACAATCATCTTGGTAAATTTCATTTTCATTGATTCCGGCCTGGTTTTTTATTCAGTGTCTATTCTGTCTTTGTACAGGAAACTTCGAAAGGTTAGATTCCCGTTTTTTTTTCTTCTCTTTTTTGTTTTTGTTTAGCACTGAGGACGACTTGGCGGAGGTCCTTGTCAAAATATTTGCTTATATTTTGTCTTCTTCATGGTTCGCTGGCTGACAAAATCCTCGTTTTTTCACCCTTTTTTATTTTATTTTTCATTTTGTTACTTTCTCTCTTCTCTGAGTTTCGTTTGTCATGTATAGCCAGTGTGGTCTAAGAATGTATTTACCCTGCTTGTGCTGGCATAACAAAAAGTAATCGCCTTAAAAACCCTAATTGGTTATGCATTCAATGCCGAGCGTCGATGGTTGAAAATGACGTGTTTAATACCATCGATAATAAACCAGAAGTGGTTCAACCAATCGAGGCTCAAAAATCCCCCGTCATTTTGGATGAAGAAAATTCATCTATCTCCAACGAAAAACAACTTGAAATGATCGTTCGAAGTGGTATTACAAATTACCCTACTATACCTTGTGCTTCGAGTAATGTCAACAATAGTTCTGATGGATCGATGGACTCTACAAAAATAACCACAGCCCATCAATCCCAAATTACCCCCCAAATCTATTGTTCCAGTAAAGGTAAATCGGCAAGTATTGAAGAAACGGCTAGTGTCTTCGACCCCCATACCTGTGAAGATTGCCTAAAAAAAGACGCGGAAATCGTCAATCTCAGGAAACGGATTACTAATCTTGAATTTCTTTATGATAGTTTATCCGATCTTTACGAACGCCAGAAAAGTGATCTTTTCAAGGACAATGGGATCAAAATGTTAAAAGTCGGTTTTCAGCTAGCAATTGTTGATGCTATACATGTATTAAAATCCCCTACATCGCCCAGTGTTTCTCCTTCAGCTGATACTTCTAATCCAAATATGCATTATCCAAATTCTTCAAGTTGCGTTAAAACTATAAAACCCTTTGAATATGAAAACGTCACTATATGTAATCAAGCAAGTGCTAGTAAACTTTCTCGTCAGAATTTTTTCAAGGGATTAAAAAGGTTACGCAAACTAATCCTTCTGACCTTGCTTTAACTGAAGATAATTTATTCTTGAAATCTAGTGGTAATGACACATCTTTAAAGATTGACAATGATGTCGAACTTACAAGCGGAAATTATCACCCAATGCAATCATATATTCAAAAAAAAGTGTAATCAACCGAATGTGTGCTTTAGTTTTTTAAACAGTAAATGTATGTCTAGTTATTTTAAATATCTACACATTTGTAAGTTTCATGTTTTTAGCCGTTGTATGAATAATTTTTGCAAATACCCCCATGTTGATATCTGCAAACGCTTTTCAAGTGGAAGATGCTTTGGCTGTGCAAAACATCATATTAAATTGCCCATTAAGAGTCGTAGTAGGTTCCACAAAACTGGGCCACAAAACCAACGTTTTTTAGGGCGACGCCGAAAGTATTCACGCCCCCCCTCCCCTAGGTCGTGTTCCATTCGACTTTCAGTCTTATCCCCCTGCAGACCCGATACAGCGCAGTATACCTCAGGAACCCATCCCTCGAAACAATCCTCCGCCCCAGTTAGTTACGCCTGCCCAGTCTGTCCAACCCCCACAATCACGTTACTCCATTCGGACCATCTCCAAACCCCCCCTTACTCATTTTCCGCCCAAAAAGACCCTTCCTTTCGACTCCGTTCTTCTCCGGGCGTCCAAGCAGTTACCGACCGGTTCTGGACTCCACCCGTTATTTGCCGAAACAAACCCAACCTCTCCCCTCTCAGACACCCCCACCTTACTTCCCTCCCTCATCATCATCTTGCCCCCCCCCCAACCCCCATATAAAAATCACTCCCAATTTGACTTATTCCCAGATCACCAGGAAACCTTTCTCCCGTCCCTTGCACTTTATCCCCCCTGGCTACCCTACCAGTATGACTCTGGTTTAAGAGTAAGCAGGCAGAATGATCCACAGTTAACACATCCATGCAAAATTTCTAAAATTTCAAATAGTAAGACGAATTCCACCGCAGTTCCATCCCAAATTAATAATATTCCCATAATTTGTTCGCTGTCCTCCTTTTCTCTCAAGCCCGGTCCAGTCCCGCCTTTTAATAATGCCTCAAAACCACACTCTTACCCACAGCACCCTTCTCATAAGCTTCAACCCCAAATAACTCCATCCCGAATTGAAAAAAAATCCCGATACCCAAATTGGTTTAAATTTCCTACTTTCCTACTTACCAATGCTGAGAGCCTGAATTTTGACAAAATTACCGAACTCGAGGGTATCTCTGAAATTCATAAAATTAATATTATTGATGTGACAGACGTTCAGTCCCAGAACTCAGATTTCCTAAAAATCAGCAATTAAATTCAGTTTATAAGGCTTTGCCCTCCTGACCACCCTCTCGGGAAAAAAGGGGTGGTATATTATTTTTTGTCCAAGATAACCTCCAGCCTAAACTTATCCTAATCCCCAACTTATCAGATTATGATGAAATTCTATGACTGAGCCTTCAACCAAAAGTACTACCCCGTCCTTTCAATTTAATTGTAACCACTGTCTTTTATCATTCCCCTAACCAAAGTATTGACCAGAAACGCAAATTTATCTAACAATTTCTTATAAGTGCTGACTTTGTGTTATCAAAGTATCCGAATGCTGGTATTTGCTTACTTGGCAATGCGAATGACCTGAGGATAGACTCTATCTGCACCTCTCTTAATATTAAACAACTGGTTAAAATATCTACAACAAAAGGTAACACCTCTCTGGATATTATTTGTTCAAACATGAGTAAGTATTACAACTCCCCGCAAGCACTGCCACCATTAGGAGGCAGTTACCACTATTGTCTTCTTTTTTCTCCCTCTTCAGCCATTGAACATTCCTTTACTACCTCCATTGGGGTTTGCCGTCCCCTCAGTGACACAGGCCTTTTTTCTTTTGGATCATGGCTGACCAGTGAAAGTTGGTCAGACCTTTATAATTCTAATAACCTTGATGACAAAATTTTGATTTTTCACAAAAAAACTAATTGATTCCTATTCATTATGTTTCCCGGAAAAAAAATCAGAAAGTGCTCCAGTGATAAACCTTACATAAATAATCACATAAAAACTTTAATTCGTACAAAAATAAGCTTATTTAACAGGGGTAATTTAGCTGAAGCAAATAAATTAAGAAAGGAATTAAAAAGTCAAATTAGAAAAGCTGCCCGAGCCTATTATAAAAATAAAATTAAAGACTTCTGCCATGATAAACCAAAGAATTGGTACTCTGAAATTAAAAAACTTATCGACAAGAGTCAAGAACAACAAAATTTTAATATAAATGAACCTCCAAAGACCACAGCTAATAACTTCAATAAGTTTTTGGCTTCTATTGTCCAGAGTCTCCCACCACTATCTTACGAATTTCCAGATATTCCTGTTCCTTTTTCACTCCCACATATTTCTCCACTTGATGTTGTAAAAAAAATTGAAAAACTAAAACGATCAAGCATTTGCCCTTTAGATATTCCTGTTCCTCTGATTAAAGCTTTCAGTGATTACCTCTCATACCCCTATCCACCCTGTTCAATGAAATTACCGAATCTGGACAGTTCCCTCAACATTGGAAACAAGGCTTTATTACCCCAATTAAAAAGAAAAATGGGAAGCCTGGTTTTGATGGCATTCGTCCTATTACCCTCACCTCGATTTTTTCAAAATTATATGAAAGTTTTCTCGCAGACTGGCTTAAGATGAAAGTCCTCCCCCTCATTGATCTTAGACAGTTTGGTAATCTTAAATCCACGTCAACCTCTCATTACCTGATCCATCTTGTTGATACCATGGGTAAATTACTTGAAAAACTTAACACTTGGCTTAATCTAATTTCTATTGATCTTCAAAAAGCTTTTGATTTGATTAACCACAATTTATTCATAGATAAACTTATAAATGAATTCCACATTGTAACTTTCCTTGTTAAGATCATTGCCTCTTTTCTCTCTAATAGATCTCAAACGGTTAAATTTCTAAATTATTTCTCAGATCATCTCTCCATATATAATGGCATTCCTCAGGGGACTATTCTAGGCCCTCTTCTTTTTTCACTTATGATTAATAGCCTTTCAACCCTTTATGACAATAGATGGAAATTTGTCAATGACTTGACAGTTTTAGAGATATGTCATAAAAACATCTTTGGCAACCCAATGGGCATACTCCAAGATATTGCCTGTGAGGCCTCTTCCATTGACATGACAGTTAACCCTTATAAATCAGCAATAGTCTCAGTAGATTTCCTTAAATCCCCTCCACTTTTCCTTGCTCCTATACCTCCTGAAACTTCTGTCACATATCTTAAACTCCTTGGTGTTACAATTTGATCCAATTTGAAATGGGATGCCCATATAAATAATATCCTATGACAAGCAAACTCCTCGCTTTCCCTTCTTAAACTTTCAAATAAATTTATTTGCCCCCGATCACATTTACTACAAGTATACATTTCTTTCGTGCGTCCCATATTAGAGTACGCTTGTCCTGTGTGGCACCCTGGCCTCTCTAATGAAGCAACACGAAAAATTGAAAATGTCCAAAAGAGAGCTCTAAGAATTATTTTTAAAGAGGGCAAGATACCGTATTTGTATTTGTTAAATATTTCAAACCTAGAGACCCTCGAGAGACGAAAAAATAATTTGTGCCTCGGTTTTGCAAAAAATGTCATAACAAACCCTTGGACGGCAAGTATTTTCCCCAAACGTCACTCCCCATCCAGATTACGGCCGCCTCGAGCTGTTTCTGATCCCATCCCTGTTTTGTCCCCCAGTCACTGCGTTACTTCGACATATGAAAGAACTTTTGTCCCCTTTCTTACAGGAACAATGAATAAAATGTACCACTAGCTTCTTTTTTTTACTTTTTTTTGTCTCCCCCCCTCTTGACCAGTTTTTATTTTTTAACTCTTTTATTGATTTACTGTAGTTGGATTATTGACACTTTTTTATTGTCCCTTTTAATTCATATGCATTTATGTCTCGCTCTTTTTTTTTTCCTGTGTATATTCGCTTATTCCCCCCCCCTTCCTTTTTTTTATGTCCGTTATAATTATTTTTCCGATTCGTATTTGTGTAAGTTTAGTTTGATCAGTTTTTATCTTTTTAACTTTTTAATTGACTTTTTACAGTTTTAATTATTGACTGTTAAATGATTGTTCATTATGATTTTTCCATTTCGCTGTTGTTGTTTCATTTTTGCCAGTTTTAGTGCAATCATTTATATTGTCGACTCCGAAGTCCGAATTCGGCCCTTTGTGGGCTTGTGATAGTGATCTTTTTTAAATAAATATCTTATCTTATCTTTTGCGCCCCCCCCCCAAAAAATATCCTGGATCCGCCCCTGCAGAGGTTTCAATAAATTCTATATAAAAAGTGCCAAAAAAGGTGAAAGGCTAGTACCTATTGATAGACCCATAATTTGGGTGAAAAATTTGTTATCGTATCGGAAATAAAATGAGAAACTATTGCAAAGGCGGACTAGACGCATAATAATTTCGATATGTAATGTTTTGTAGTCCATTTGGTCTACATTATCTTCTAGTTCCCTTTGAAGAGCAAGTACATATTTTTTTTAAATTACAAGATGTATACATAGAAGTAACATCGAATCTGACCAAAACATCGAAACTGACCAAAGTTGTGTCCTTTTTTTTATATCAAGGTCTTTTAATTTTTCATCAAGGGTGAACTGAATTTTTTATGTATGAAGTTTGCGTAGACATAAGGGGACAAAAAAATGGGGACAACCATTTTCCCAATCTGGCAGCTGGGAGCTATAACAAGTCACAAGGGGGCGTAGAGGAACTCCATCTTTGTCGAATTTTGGGAGACCATAAAATTTAGGAGCAGAGCAACTTTTAGGAAAAAATATTTTATACACTTATGGAGTAGTGAGTCTTTCAGTTTTCAAAATTCGTAGCTCTTTACGTATTTTCAGGTTAACTTATCTGTCAGGTCGGAATCTATAGGCTTATAACTGTAAGTGTCGGATAAGACTTTTTATTATGTGGAATTTTATCAAGAATAACAGCTTTATTTCCTTTGTCAGCCCTGGTGATAATGATGTCTGAGTCTTTTGTTAAATTTTTGACAATTTACGTGTTCTGATTTTTTTTAGTTTGATGGATACGGAGTAAAATCAAGAAAACTCTTAACCACCTCTCCTAAAAGTAAATCTGGATTTCCCACAATACTTTTTGAACCATATATACCCGACTCCACACTGAAGACCATCTCTCAGAAATTCAATTCAAACATGGGTTTCTTCTGGTGTAAGAACAATAGAAAATAGGTTCTCAATGGCCGGACAAGGACAGGATCTAGGAAGAAAACATCTGAAGTTTTGTAATTTTTCGTATTCCAATTAAAAAATAACTTTTCCGATAAGCGAGCCCTAGCCATAATGAATTCTTGCAGGACTGAATTTTGAGCTATTTTTCAAAAATGCTAAAAATCTGCCAGTGAAAGGTTTTGCTGTAAAAATGTCTAATTTTTCAGAATGTCTTGCTAAGGAAGAAATGTCGTAGTTTATGGTCTATTAAAATCTGGATCAATCACTGAAAATCAACCCTATCACTAAATTGCCTTTCTGATTGTGCACCAAGATTAAGGAGGAAACGAAGTTAATTTGGAAGAACTCTCTTTAACCGACAATGTTGTAAAGATTCCTGCTGGTTACGCTTTTATCGCTACTTGGAGAGGGTCTTCTTTTACGTTTAGTGTTTATTTTAAGGTTGTTTTTTTTTTATATTGTCCTGCGGACTATTATCTGTATTTTTTAACATTTTATTTTGCACTGAAGACGGCTGAACAGAGGTCTCCACCAAAATAATTACATGGTTTTCTTCCATTTTTCACTGGCTGTTATTATCTTCGTTTTCTCTTTTCTACGATTTTTTTTTGGCTTGTCATGCTTAGCCAGTGTGGTCTCTGAAATGATTTTCAAAAAAGGAGGAGGGGGATTGTAAATTTAAATTTCTTTTCAGAATTTAAAGGTCGTTTCCTATTTAATTCAAGCAGGGGGGAGACCGAACATGACATTGTTTTTTTTTTTAAATTCTATCATTCAGTACCCTATTTCCACCCAAAGCGAGGCCAGGGGGATAAGAAATCGGAATCATAAATTGTGCATCCTTCGCACACAAATGGACACCAAAATACTCAGAAAAATTCGCTCTATAGCATATCCAAAATCGCTCCAAATCATCCGTGCAGAAACCGGTCTACCCCTTTTTTTTCAGGGAAAAGAAGGGGAAAATCTCGAGTCTCTTGGAGATCTCGGAGAGCGATGCATTGGATACGCTTCTGCTGCTCGAGTATGTCCAGTTGCTGGATCCATTTAGAGATGCTGAGATTCTACTAGGCATCTCGTCAGGTGTAGGAGCAGCATCCAGCATGAACGTCGATGTGGCACAACAGATCGGAACAAACAAACCTGATCTAATGACGGGTAAATGCGTCTTCACTTTTTTATTCAAGTGGAAAGATCATGCAGTGAATTTGACCGCAAAATTTTCTCCAGTGGCACTCGCAAAGTCATTCAAATAGACGCTTCCCTGTTATTTTAACGGCTCTGTACTGTAGTGTCAAAAGAGTGTTCGAATCTAGCCGATACGCCCAATACGAGTTATCGACACTCCCACCTGCTCTATTAGAGTCTCATGAAGCCATGAACCTGGCAGATAAGGCTGCACTTGCAGCAAACATATTGAGGCAGCACAAACCGGAGGTTCAATTAATGCCAACACAAACATGCCACTATATCGCAGATAGTGGTTGGCTACCTCATTCGGTAGGACGGGGCACTACCTTCTTACGGAGAGGTAGCTTCTTCTTACGTAGCTTTTGCATAGAAGTATTTCGCATTAGCTGACGTCATTTTTGACGGCTATGGAAGTGGGCTAACCCTCAAAAATCACGCCAATCGGAAGCGGACATAAGAAAAACAGTGCCTACCATCACTTTCACTTGTGCCACAAAACTTTCTAGGAAGAAAAAAGACTTTCTCTTCAACTCAGGAAATAAGTTGTATATCCTAAAGCTGATAAATGGGAAACTTTTGGAAGCCGGGTGTCAAGTACAAGAAGTCAAAAGTGATGCAAACGCTTTAATAGCAAAAACTGCACTTGCTTCAGCCAAGAAAAGGGAGACCTGCTTGATTGGAAATGATGCAAACTTGTTGGTCTTGCTGTAACACAGTGAAAAAACTGAGCAAGCACCTCTTTATGTCAGACTGGAGTTCCTACTAGCACTGCAAAGGTTTTTGATATCTGCTACTTGAAGATGTAGCTCCCATCAGAAGCTAAAAAGTTACTTTTTTTCGCCCACGCCTTTTCAGGATGTGACAATACTTCGCGATTGCACAATGTTGGCAAGGCTTCAGTACTCAACGCCAGAGCTAATGCCTGGTTTTTTTTTTAATCCAGTCAGAGGATTTACTGCACTTCAACGAAAAAGGAAGAACTGATTGCGGGAGGCGACAAGGCTTTTCTATGCTTATAAAAGGCTAAATTCGACGAAACCTTAGAAGAACTCGGACACCGTCTGTTCATATTCAAAGTAGCCTGTGCGGTTAGTTTTGTCCACCTCAAGCACTTACCACCCACACCAGCTGCTGCCAAGTATCGCTACATGTGTATTTATTTTAAATGATGACACGGTTGGGCTAAATGACAGCTCTAGTACCTGAAGGCTGAAAACTTTCGTCAAACGGTTATGTAACCCATTATGGCTGATATAGCCTACCGCCTGCTCCTGAAAGCCTTCCCAAACTGATTCAATACAGCTGCAAACGTGATTGCAATGGCCTTCGATGCACTTGCAAAAAGTCACTTTTGTGCGCTACTCCTTGTAGCCAGTACCATGGAATAAGCATGCCTCAACGTTTCTTTGGACCATTATAATATCGATAACCAATGTGATTAAACCAAATTTGTGTTTTAGTCAATAGTTTTTTAATCAAAACGAAGTCATGATTCTTAAGAGTCATAGTAATCGAAAACGAAGTTGTGATTGAACTGTTCCTGTTTGTTCTTTTGTGCTTTCGTTTTTACTTTTTATGTTTTTTTTATAATAATAACCGAATTTGTCAAATCCAGGAACGAAGATAAAAATGGCAATCTTTTGATGTTCTGATCGCATCCCCCAGTGCTTAAAACAAGGGAGGGGTGAAAATAAGAGTGGAACAGTCAAGACAGACCTTAAGAGAATTGGAAAAAAAATCTTCTGTTCAGATTTGCACTCTTCAGCCCTGAAAAAAAGAAGAAACTTGCAGCCAAAAAATATCGTTGTAAGTAACATTACCCCCCCCCCCCCCCTGTGTTGCAAAATTTCCAATGAAGTATCGTTAAAATCAAAAGTAGACGAATAGCAAAAAATGGTGTTTTCACCAACCACTGACGCTTAGGGTGGAAATGGGGTACTAATTGATTTTTTTTTTTTTTAAATTTTTATGTCATTTTCAGTCTCCCCAGACTCAAATCAATGGGAAATGACATTTTAATGCACCAAATACTGCAAAAATTTAGATTCTGATTTTTCATCTCCCTCTAACCTTGTTTAGGGTGGAAATGGGGTCTTAAGTAATGAAATTTTCCAGTTCCAATGTCATTTTAGATTTTTTCGGACTTGAAATAACAGGAAACGACCTTGGAATCCAGGAAATATTGCAGAAATTATTATTCGAGATTTTCGTCCCTTTTTCCCCTCTTTTCCCTGAAAAAAGCGGTATTTTGCACGGACAATCTCGGCCAATTTTGTATTTCTTATTAAGCGAATGTTTCTGAACCTCGCGATGGCAAACACATTTCTTTAGCTCAAACGTCGAGTTAAAACCGTATATTAACTGGACTATAAATGTAGGCTTGATAAGATTTGAATATTAAGAAAATTTACAAGAACAGTCACACATGTTTACAAAAACGACAATAACAGTTAAGTCTTATGCGACGGATTAAATGTTTAAAGACGAGCGATCGAACAAGAAAGATACCAAACATTCAAAAAGGAAAGGTGGAGGAAGGAACTGTCAATCAAGTCGGATGATTACTTGGTTGTGGCTCAAAGTGACAGTCACATCTTTATGCCTCCGTAATAGTAACTTGAATATAGTTACTACAGTAGAGAAAACATCAAAATACTGACGGATTTTACAAAACTCTAGAAGTCCCCAGCTACATTAGCTCTCAACCGAGAAAACTAAATCATAGGTGATCGGATCAAAATCCGTAGGTTCAAAACTTGTAGACCTAAATATATAAATATGTTTCCTATCTAAAGCCTAACAGGGGCTACTGTCTGGACAGTTTTCTAACATCATTATAACCAAACGAACAAAAATATTAAATGAAATAAAAAATAGCATGGCTCCAATGGCGTAGCTAGAGCGACAAGGAGGCAAGGGGTACATTTGTCTCTTGTCGCAGCATCTGTTGGGGTGCCATTCAAACAAATAACATATATTCCACAAATTTTGTGAAAGATAAGCCAACTTACTTCGTTAAGAAAGGGGGAGGGGGTGATTTATATTGCATCTAGGTGCTAAAAACCTACCTACCTCTGTATGAAGTTATAGTTTTAAAAAAGACTGAGAAGAAGTATAAATACCGATTCAAGAAGGTCTTCTTCTAGTTTTTGTACACTCTTTTGTGTTATTGTCAATATCCAGCCACCTGAATCATCATTTTTCAGGTCTTCGCTGAAAGAAACAATAACTTCAGTTTATATTTAAATCAGCAAATAGCCAAGAATAGAGGGGGGGGGGAATGAGACAGGTCGTTTCCTTCTATAGATACATAAAAACGTGTCTTTTCTTGTAATTTAGAAAATAATAAGACGATCGCACGTAATAATAGTTGTAGTATTTTGGTAATATAATTAAAATATTATACCCTATAATTACAAGCATCAGTGATTACTATAATAGATACATATACTAATAAAGAACAAAATAATAATAAGATCGCCCATATTATTATTATTTATTGGAAAACCCGTCATACAAAAAAGGAAAAGACGGAGCAATAAGCGAAAAACAAAAAGAAATACACATAAACTTAGGAGTTATACATTTGGTTTTTAGTGACGAACACTGGAGCTAAGATCTAAATCAGATCTTAGAACAAATTACAAAAACAAGAAAGAAAAACTCAATTATACACTGCTCTGTAGGTACGCGACATGTTTTTTTTTTTTAGGCTCCTAAATACTGAACAAACATAAGCAATATGAACATCATTGCATCAAGCCGAAATTGGTAAAAAAATAGCCCAAATAATCATCAGTGAATTAAGAAAGATATACAGTAGATAATCATATCAACTAGTGTAAATATGACAAGAAACGTTAAACACAATTACACGACATTTTCGCCCGCTGGTCTTGAACTCAGATCACTCTCAACAAATGATTCATTTACTCCGATATATATAGATATCCGAAACAAGGAAATTATTCAATCACGAATCCTTTTACATCTTTACTTAAAGCAATATGCTTAAAAGAACCGATAATTAATAAACAATTAAATTATTAGTAATATAAGCAATATATTATCGGAGAAAAATTGACACCAAAATTGAGAATAACCAGCGTCACTTAAATTGGGCTCACATGAAAAGAGACTAAATAATCAATCAGTTTAAAAACTGTAACAATTAAATTAAGCGCGAAAACAACTAGGAAAGTACTGACGACAAAGGATGGTTCAACTTCGTTAAACGGGAATTAATAAGCACGAATTTGCTTTTCCACAGCTATAATGGGGTCAGCAATGCTGAATTTTCTAATTAGATAAGAATTGCGCGTTCAAGAGGGAAAACGTAAAAGATATTTTGCGAACCAGAAGAAAACTGAACGATTTTTGACTTGTCAGAATTTGTGAGCATTTTCCAAAACGGCGATATGTACAGATAATGTGGTAGAGCAACAGAGTTAAAAAGTTTCTAAAGAAGAGGGCGGTTGAAGCGTGGCTTATAAGTTACAAAAGAAGCATATGATAACCCAACTCTACGTTCAATGTGAGCAGTTAATAGTTGTCGCGTGTGCATTATCGACGAACCAATGGGAAGACCGAGGTAGGCGATATGATCTACTGACTTATTCCTACTACTTCCAAGAGGAGTATCCCTAGGCAACGCTTGCTTCCAGTTGAAGACTGCAACTTTGGACTATTCAGCATTGAACTGAAGACCTAGTTTTGCGTACAAAAGAAGCATATGATAACCCAACTCTACGTTCAATGTGAGCAGTTAATAGTTGTCGCCTGTGCATTATTGACGAACCAATGGGAATACCGAGGTAGGTGATATGATCTCTTGACTTAATCTTACTGCTTCCTAGAGGAGTTTCACCAGATAACGTTTGCTTCCAGTTGAAGAATACAACTTTGGACTTTTCAGCATTGAACTGAAGACCTAGTTTTGCGTACTCAGATGGTAGCGTTGCGAAAATCTCGCTTATGCGGTGGATAGTGTGGCTCAAATTCAGAATGTTGTCTGCATAACATACGAGAGATAAATAAAGACCGGCAAAGATGAAAGATGTGGAAGCAGCTGACTGTGCATCAAGAACTCCATTATTGAAGAGTGAAGGGGAAGAAACAGCACCTTGACGGGTACCTTTTTCGGCATTGCAAAATTATAAGGGGTTGGTGCGTAGACTTGAGAGCCGTCAATTTTAGCTAATGGGTGAAGTATTAGGCGAACTTTAAGACGATAATACATGTCTCGAAGGGCTCTGATATATGAAGGGCTCACTCCACGTTTTGCTGCATGGAGTAGAATAGCGGCGTGAATGAGAGACTCGAACGCTTTACGAACATCATGCCCGGACAGCACGTGAGTTTCACCTGATGCATCAGCATTGATCAATGCGTTTGCGACAACCGACAAAGCGTGAGCACAACTGAGACGTGGCTGGAATCCAAATTGGTAAGGTGGAACATAGCATTCGCGTTCAGATGGTCAATGAACAAAAGTTCAAAAAGCTTACAGAAGGTAGTAGCAACTGTTTTAGGGCGGAAGGACGAGCACTGGGTAGCGATTTTACCTTTCTTTGGATCGGAGTGCGATTTCTGATTGAGAAAGAAGAAGGTACAACTCCTTGGATAACAATCATCTGCATCAAAAGAGCAATATGGTTTACCAGCAGCTCGCTTCCATGCAGAATGTGAAAAGCGCTCATTGTATCGATGCGATAAGATTTCTTACGCTTTAGGCGTTGGATTGCACGCAGTACAGAATCAAACAAAATTGTCGGTTGGACAACTAGACAGAAATTTATCAAGCTTATTTTCATATTCGGACTGTAGGGCAGCATCTGGTGGGAAGAATTCAGCAGAGAAGTATGAATTCCATTCGGAATCAGGAATAAATTGAGCAGATAGGTTGGCACTAGGAAAATCTCTTGAGAAATTTCTCCAGAAGGAAGGTTGGGACAGAGAAGTTTCTGGGACGTCTCTTGAACTATTTGGTTCATGTGGATAGATAGTTCTCTTGGAAACTTTCTTTTGGTAGAAAGACGAATCTCAGAAACACAGCCAGAGCAAGGATGGTCAAACTGGAGCCACAAATGGTACCAAAATTTGGATTTTCTCCAAGCTTCCACTAGGCTCGGATTACTGGACCAATGCTTTGTGACACCCCGACGCATATGTTTAAGAGGTATAGCGGCTTTTTCTGCGCATCGCAGAGCATGGCAAATTTGTGCAAGATATCTAGCAACACCTGTATTTTATTTGTACCAGCTTGCGGATCTCTAATGAGCATCAGGAACGGAGCATGAATTTTGTGTAGGAAAGAATTAGTAACTGCAGCAAAAAGATCACCTTGGATGTTTTTCCAATCCTTGTAGAATTGGGCGTGAGGCTGATGTGGTTGTGTGGTTGGAGTAGACTGAGCAGAGGGACAATAAATAGATGCAGATATTGGAAGGTGGTCTGATAGTTAGAAATCAGTAGCGACGTGAACAGGTGACACTTGGAGATTTATAGAAGAAACTGCATGGTCGAGGTTCGACACGTGACTTGAATGGTGTCTGTAACTGTAATCGAGATCTTTCGGCAATATCCTAAGCCAATTGTCAAAAATACCAGACAGAACAGAAGTACGCAATAACGAGGCGTCAGTTGAATTACAGTTAAAATCTCCTACAATAATACAACACTTACCTAACAGGCGAATCTTTGAAAGGCTCAAACGCAGAAGTAAATAAAAATTCCGATCGGTCATTGCGTAATCTGTCGGGAGATAGACGTTTACAATAACATACTCTTTTACACAGACAGCATGAAAAAAAATCACATGAATCAAAAATACTCGACCGGAACGAGGTCCTAACAAGCATCGCAATAACACCCGAGGAGCGGCCACTGGAAGCGGATCCGTTAACGGGCACCGAATAGCTAGTAAAATTATTGTCAATTTTCAGAAGGCATAAACTATGATTCGTCAAAAAATGTTCTTGCAAGCACAATACATCACAATTCGAAAGCAAAACTTTCATCACAGGAATTTTGACTAAAAGTCCACCATTAATATTCCACGAAAGTAAAGCTTGCGTAGTAGTAGACACATCCAATATCATACCGTGAGCTTTGCTAGTTGACTGTTGTTATTAGGACACTTTTACACTGTAACAAGTATGGCCGGCAACTTTCCATTCTAGACAGAACATTTTTTCCGAACACGGAGAGGCACTGTTAAAGGTGTGATCGCATGATCCACAGCGAGAGCAGAGGGCCCGATTGGAGCACTGTGAGGTCAGATGCCCAGTCTTATGACACGAGAAACAACGCTTTGGGAGATATACAAATGCTTGTGCAGACAGCTTTTCGTAGAAAACTTTCACAGACACTTTCAAGAACTGATCCAGGTTTTGTTTCGACTCAAAGTCGACCTTGAACACTCGGGATTTTCCGCACTGTAAAACTTTCACGCAGTTTGGTGCAAGAGATTTTACTTGATTCTCATCGTATTCGTTCGGTACGCCTTTCAGAATCCCTATAAACAGTGGGGATTTCACACTCACTGAGATACCTGAGGTAATGTTTTTAGCATTCTCGGCAATTTTGTTCGCTGCACTCTTTGACTTAACAACAAGTTTCCATTCCGAAGCCGATTTTTTAAGTTCAGTTATCACAAAGCCAAGAAACATTGGTGCTTTCAATGTCCGAGAAATTACATTCAATAACGACATTTCCATTGAACATGACATATGAGGATAACATTACATAAATAGTTTAGATCAAATTAATTTAGATCAATAAATAACACACACAGACACAGACACAGATACACAGACACAGACACACAGACACAGATACACAGACATAGACACACAGACACACAGATACAGATACACAGATACACAGACACATATACACAGACACATATACACAGACACATAAACACAGACACAGACACACAGACACAGATACACAAACACAGATACACAGACACAGATAAACAGACACAGATACACAGACACAGATACACAGACACAGACACAGATACACAGACACAGATACACAGACACAGATACACAGACACAGATACACAGCCAGAGATACACAGACAGAGATACACAGCCAGAGATACACAGCCAGAGATACACAGCCAGAGATACACAGCCAGAGATACACAGACAGAGATACACAGACACAGAGACACACACACACAGACACAGAAACACAGACACAGATACACAGACATAGATACACAGACACAGATACACAGACACAGATACACAGACACAGATACACAGACACAGATACACAGATATATAGACACAGATACACAGACACAGATACACAGACACGCACACAGAAATAGACACGCACACATACACAGACACGCACACAGACACAGACACGCACACATACACAGACACGCACACATACACAGACACGCACACAGACACGCACACCGACACGCACACAGACACGCACGCAGACAATCACACAGACACGCACACAGACAGACAGGCACGCACACAGACAGACAGACACGCAAACAGACAGACAGACACACACACAGACAGACAGACAGACAGGCACTCACACAGACAGACAGACACGCACACAGACAGACAGCCAGACACGCACACAGACAGACAGACAGACACGCACACAGACAGACAGACAGACACGCACACAGACATACAGACACGCACACAGACAGACAGACACGCACACAGACACAGACACGCACACACACAGACAGACACACACACAGACAGACAGACACGCAAACAGACAGACAGACACGCACACAGACAGACAGACACGCAAACAGACAGACAGACACGCACACAGACAGACAGACACGCACACAGACACAGACACGCACACAGACAGACAGACACGCACACAGACAGACAGACACGCACACAGACAGGCAGACACACACACAGACAGACAGACACGCACACAGAGAGACAGACATGCACACAGACAGACAGACACGCACACACAGACAGACAGGCAAACAGACAGACAGACACGCACACAGACAGACAGACACGCACACAGACAGACAGACACGCACACAGACAGACAGACGCGCACACAGACAGACAGACACTCACACATACAGACAGACACACACACATACTGACAGACACGCACACATACAGACAGACACGCACACAGACAGACAGACACGCACACATACAGACAGACACGCACACAGACAGACAGACACTCACACAGACAGAAAGAGACGCACACAAACAGAAAGACACCCAAACAGACAGACAGACACGCACACAGACAGACAGACACGCACACAGACAGACAGACACGCACACAGACAGACAGACACGCAAACAGGCAGACAGACACGCACACAGACAGACAGACACGCACACAGACAGACAGACACGCACACAGACACGCACACAGACAGACAGACACGCACACAGACAGACAGACACCCAAACAGACAGACAGACACGCACACAGACAGACAGACACGCACACAGACAGACAGACACGCACACAGACAGACAGACACGCACACAGACAGACAGACACGCACACAGACAGACAGACACGCACACAGACAGACAGACACGCACACAGACAGACAGACACGCACACAGACAGACAGACACGCACACAGACAGACAGACAGACAGACCAGAGCATACATGTGTTTTTAAAGATAGATATTAACCTTAGTCAGCAGAACTAACGGATTATTTTGGATGACCCCTCCCCATTGAATTCCTTCATTTTTCATTCCTGGCTAGTCATGTCTTCATCCTAACCATTAAATAAATGTGATCACATTATTTGCTATAAAAAATGTCCGAGTACCTACTCTTGTACAATTACTCAATGACCGTCACTAAGTTCCAAATTATACTACTTTTATAAAGACGGTTTACATTGAAAAGCCATTGCAGTTCTTTGTCCACATTTGTTAAGGACTGATACTTTTGGAATTTGTTTAGATTAATCTAATCGTAAAAGAAAATGAGCCTACTTTGTAACGCAATTTCCTCGTTAATTGAACACGGCGATGACTGTTTATAAAGGCAGGTTTATGTCACTTCAAACATATAAAAAGGTTCTAGGTTAGGACCTGCAGTGATTTTCCTATCAACAATATACAACTAAGAATGTTTTAATGATGAAATAAGAAAGCAAGTGATTAAATAGATGCTAACAAGAGGAAAGCCTGGGTTTCGCATCTCCGGTTACATAATATGAATAAAAAACTGGGCTATTTTGATCCACCCCAAATATAGGGTGAAGCTTCACCCAATAAAACACCCCAAGGATATGCCAGTTATACATCTATTTTAACACACCGATTACTGTTGTTATTTTTCTGTATTTAGTTGATTTGATATGCGTATATATATCGACCGGTTTGTTTATTTTGTTTTGTTTCTTATGTTTATTTATTAATATAGTTAATACTTCCTTGGATGTTGTAAGATGTAGAAGTTATTTGGGGAAGTTATGGTTCTCTACCCCTCCTTTGACTTTCTCTTGCCAATATTTGATTTTGGATAATGGTTAGTTTAACTAGTAGGTTGAGGGAACTTGAACAGAGCTCACTGGATGTGTGTGGATTGATAGATGGTGTTCTGCATCAGGACTATGATATAAGCGAGAACGTTGGATGCGTGGATTCCCGGTATGCTTTTTTGTGTGAGATGTGTGAATGGAAGAATATGAGAGAAATGAAAGTCTACAACATGAACTGTCAAGAGATAAACACATCATATGAGCTCCTTGATGAGCTATGTCTTGAAAGAGAGCCGCATATCCTGCCCCTAAGGGAAAAATGGCTTAAAGTCATGATTCTACTTAATTAGAAACAGACCATTTTGGGTTTGCAATATCTGTACCTGAAATAAATGGTCCAAAGTCCAAGAATAAAAGTGTGTCAAAGGTGCCTTTGGTAGATGGAAACGTGCTTTTGAAGTTTAAGCGGAAGCTTAAAAGTGCAGATATTGAATGTTTGGTAAATGGTATGAAAAAATAAAATTACTTTTTCAAGAGTGTTTGGAGTTTAAAGAGACAAAGCAAAGATAAAGTTGCCAATTAAACCTTGAATTACAAAAGGATTACTAGCCTCAATGGAAAAAAGACAAGTGATGTATAAAAGGTGCACGACTCAAGGTTCAGCATCTACAAAGAACATTATAAAGAATTTAATATAAAGTTAAAAAGTCTTTTAAGAAAAGCAAAAATGGATTACAATGCAAAGAAATTTAAAGATTATGAAGGAAGCCCGGAAAAAACGTGACAACTGATTAAGTCGGTAATAAGCCCAAATAGTGAACCAATAACTCCTAGTAATTTGCCGTGGGAGTCAGATAGTGGTGTAGCTAATAATTTGTGTACCCACTTTTTAGAATTAGGGCTAAAAATATCGACACCTATGGAGTGCATAAATGGTGATGGTACATACCAGAATTTTCTTCCTGAAGCAAGTGATACAACCATTTATCTTCAACAAGTGAGATCGCGTGAACTTGAGGATATTTTAAAAAGTATGAAAAAATCGGCAGCTGGGATGGACCTTTCAAACCTTTCAAATAGTTCAAAAAATTTACCCAATTATATATAGTCATCTGTTGTACCTTTTTAATCAATGTTTTGAATTTGGAGTGTACCCTAATTGCTTGAAAAGTGCTTTGGTTATTCCTCTGTATAAAGGAGGTGATAAGGAAGACATAAACAACTACCCCAAATATAGGGTGAAGCTTCACCCAATAAAACACCCCAAGGATATGCCAGTTATACATCTATTTTAACACACCGATTACTGTTGTTATTTTTCTGTATTTAGTTGATTTGATATGCGTATATATATCGACCGTTTGTTTATTTTGTTTTGTTTCTTATGTTTATTTATTAATATAGTTAATACTTCCTTGGATGTTGTAAGATGTAGAAGTTATTTGGGGAAGTTATGGTTCTCTACCCCTCCTTTGACTTTCTCTTGCCAATATTTGATTTTGGATAATGGTTAGTTTAACTAGTAGGTTGAGGGAACTTGAACAGAGCTCACTGGATGTGTGTGGATTGATAGATGGTGTTCTGCATCAGGACTATGATATAAGCGAGAACGTTGGATGCGTGGATTCCCGGTATGCTTTTTTGTGTGAATGGAAGAATATGAGAGAAATGAAAGTCTACAACATGAACTGTCAAGAGATAAACACATCATATGAGTTCCTTGATGAGCTATGTCTTGAAAGAGAGCCGCATATCCTGGCCCTAAGGGAAACTTGGCTTAAAGTCATGATTCTACTTAATTAGAAACAGACCATTTTGGGTTTGCAATATCTGTACCTGAAATAAATGGTCCAAAGTCCAAGAATAAAAGTGTGTCAAAGGTGCCTTTGGTAGATGGAAACGTGCTTTTGAAGTTTAAGCGGAAGCTTAAAAGTGCAGATATTGAATGTCTTCAGGATACTACAGGTATTGATACCAGTTTGGTAAATGGTATGAAAAAATAAAATTACTTTTTCAAGAGTGTTTGGAGTTTAAAGAGACAAAGCAAAGATAAAGTTGCCAATTAAACCTTGAATTACAAAAGGATTACTAGCCTCAATGGAAAAAAGACAAGTGATGTATAAAAGGTGCACGACTCAAGGTTCAGCATCTACAAAGAACATTATAAAGAATTTAATATTAAGTTAAAAAGTCTTTTAAGAAAAGCAAAAATGGATTACAATGCAAAGAAATTTAAAGATTATGAAGGAAGCCCGGAAAAAACGTGACAACTGATTAAGTCGGTAATAAGCCCAAATAGTGAACCAATAACTCCTAGTAATTTGCCGTGGGAGTCAGATAGTGGTGTAGCCAATAATTTGTGTACCCACTTTTTAGAATTAGGGCTAAAAATATCGACATCTATGGAGTGCATAAATGGTGATGGTACATACCAGAATTTTCTTCCTGAAGCAAGTGATACAACCATTTATCTTCAACTAGTGAGATCGCGTGAACTTGAGGATATTTTAAAAAGTATGAAAAAATCGGCAGCTGGAACCTTTCAAATAGTTCAAAAAATTTACCCAATTATATATAGGCATCTGTTTTACCTTTTTAATCAATGTTTTGAATTTGGAGTGTACCCTAATTGCTTGAAAAGTGCTTTGGTTATTCCTCTGTATAAAGGAGGTGATAAGGAAGACATAAACAACTACCGTCCGATATCTCTACTTCCACTGACTTCTCGTATTTTTGAGAAGCTGATTTATAGACAACTGATGGATTTTTTTTGAAAAAAGATGTTTTTTTTTGTTTTTTTACTCTAGTCAATTTGGTTTTAGAAAAAATATGTCAACAAAGCATGCTTTATTATTTTTGACAACATTTGTTAACGATTGCCTTGATTCAGGTTTAAATGTGGCTTCAATTTTTTTAGATATTATGAAGGCTTTTGACTGTTTGATCATAAGATTTTATTAGCTAAGCTTGAAAATGCTGGAATTCGTTTTAAAAGTCTGAAATTGGTTACTTCCTTTCTTGAAGGAAGAACGCAAAGAGTACGGCTGGGCACAGTCCTGGCAGAAGAGGTGGTTGTAAAGTGCGGTGTGCCACAGGGTTCTGTGTTGAGTCCCCTATTATTTCTTGTACAAAATAATGATCTAAATGGATGCCTCAAACAACTGTCAACTCCAAGGTACAATGGTGGCCCGGTGCGAGAAGTACTTCCAAGTTTTATTGATGATGCTCAGTTTACAATGGCTGCGAAAACAGAAGCGGATTTGAACAATGGCATGAAACAAGAAATGGTGATAATCGATAGGTGGATGCGAGTGAACAAACTGCTTGTTAATCGGAATAAAACAAACTTCATGTTATATGGCAGAAGTGCAAATTACTATCCATGGATTGAAGAAATTGAGTTAGAAAATGGAAGTGTAAAACGAACAAGTATTGTAAAGTATCTTGGTGTAATAGTAGATGAATACCTAAGTTTTAAAGATCATATTGCATTTATAAGTACTAAATTAGCCAAAAAATGCTGGAATTCTATGGAAGGTGAAGAATTTTTTCCCCAAAAAGGTTATTAGAATGTTATATTTTTCTCTTATTCATCCATATTTGTTGTAATGTGTTACAGTTTGGTCGTCGACGTTCACTAGCCATTTGTATACGCTCCGTGTGTTACGAAATAAAGCTGTAAGAGTATTGACTAATGACTTGTCCCAGAATTCGGTAAGATCGAGGTATCACCAATTAAAAATTTTACCATTTTTTGGTTTGGTTAAATTTCATGTAAATTTGTTTATGAATAATTTTTTTATTTTCTAATTTGTTACCTGCATGTTTTTCGGAATTTTACAATGAAAGGGAACACAGTTATGAAGCTAGAAATATTGAATTAGCTAGAACCCGGTTCCAATTATTACCAGATCTAAATTTCCTATTAGGTATATTGGTCCTGAAGTCTGGAACAGGCTTCCGGCGGAAGTAAAAGGTAAGAAAACCCTTGAGGAATTTCGTGTTTCTTTGCGATGTATTTGTGTTTAACCAGTATTGTAGACATGGGTTAAGTGACTGCTTTGGGAGTGAATATACGCTTGTGAGCGTTAAAAGAGAAATTGATTTGTGGGTTGATTGAGGGGAGTGTCGGTATCTGAAAGGAAGCTTGATGAATCATAGAGTATGAGTGTGGGATTCCTTTAAGTTCCCTTTAAAAATATAGCATCTTTAGAATGTTGATTAATTATTTAGTCAGGGTGGGGGAGGAGAGGAGGAGTCAGAGATTTTTTTTCCCAAGGAAGTGTATTAATTGTTGAAGGGTCGCTTTTTTGGGTCGTCCTAAACACGCTAATATGCGTCGGGCCCTATTTTGATATTGTTAGTATTATATGCAGTTTCGTTTTTTCAGCATTATATGGAGAGTTCTATGTTGTGTTTTTTTGTGACCCATTTGTTAATAAAAAAAAATCCATCTTAAATGAGTCACTATTCCTCTGGAAAGTCCATTTCTTCTAAAAGGTACCGTGTACTAACTGGGCTTTGAAGTTGTCTAGCCTTTTAATTTACTTTTAATAGTGACAATTATTAGCATCCATCATCTACAGAAACATTTTCTTGCACTTTGCTATATAACAACTGTTCATCTATTATACAATCGTCAGACTTTTACCCAAGCGATGATACTTTCAATGCTTATTATTTTCGTAAAATAAAAACTCCTGAAACATTTTAGATCATTAAATTTTGACCTTCCTTTAAAATGGAGAAAGATAACCAAAAGTTCTGACTTGTTTCTTACAAATACGTTGCTCTGATGCCTTTCCTAACAATATCCAATTATAACCCGCTTTACCTTGCTTTTCTTAGATCTCCGTACAATCGTGTATCCTTTATAATCTTTACCTAGCGAGGATTCTAAGAGATAAAAGCTAGTTAATGACATCCCACCCCCTTGCTCATGAAAGAACGATGAGCTATTCTCGCTTCTTTTCTGCTTTTTAGAAAAGTTCGTCTTTATGGCCAACTTGGTCCCCCAAAGACTCAAAACATCTGCAAAAAAGCAGACTAGCTTCTATTATTTACTCTCAACTCGGAGAACAAAGAGGATATTCAAAAAAAAAATGATGATTAAGAAAACATGGTTTCAGTTGCTACTAAAGAGAGAAAAGAGAGGAGAAAGGAGAAAGGTGAGAGAGAGAGACAGAGAGAGAGAGAGAGAGAGAGAGAGGGGAGAAGAGAGAGAGAAGAGAGTGAGAGAGAAGAGAGAGGGAGAGAGAGAGAGCGAGAGAGAGCAGAGAGAGAGAGAGAGAGAGAGAGAGAGAGAGAAAGAGTACATTGTGTTCAATGGGTTTAGAGTTTGTTAAAAATGAACACACCCTTTTTCATTCTTGGTAAAGACTTCTGTAACACGCTCTATTTTTCTTCTTTTTTTCAATCTCCCTGCACGCTTAACTTCTTTTTTCCTAAATCTGTAATGTTTTAAAAGGCAAATTATCCGAATGTCGAGGTCGCCTATATATACTACATAAGCCCTGACAAGAATACACTGGGCACAAAAGTCCGGAGCAGTCAAGGTATTGTGAGGTGGCTTGGGGCGTAGACTTTATCATAAGCTTCTTATTCCGTCCCTATACCCGGAGGCGAAACTCTGCTCGTGTGGCCTCGTAATGGCGTTAATGTGGACCTTCCACCGACTTTTATAAGCAGAACCGTGACTACAAACAGCATTGCAGAGTGAACTTGAGGATCATCTCCCCTTGAGGAAATTATAGCTTAGCAAAGGACAGAGAATTGCATTATATTCTAACTAATGGATAACTTTGGGGGGTTTCGTTTGCTTTGGTGGGATTTTTTGGGCTGAACAGCCTCTTCTAGATGTTATTTATAATGGGTTGACCTCCCCCTACTATCATGACACAATATTGGCAGACACGAGCATATGATAAGTCAGAGTTAAGAGTTTTAAATTGTTTATACAGGACGTCGAGTGTTGTCAATAGAAGCGTATCGCCAAGTGCGGAAAATAACTTAGTGATCAAGCTGGTATCAGGCTTGCACAACGTTTAATTAGAGGTCCCTAGGACTTATTGCTGTCTGGTGAGAAACCGGTTTAATTGTTTTGTATAGACTTGAAAAGAATGTGCACATGATTTAAGAATCCTAGTTGGAATTAATATTACGAAGACTAAAGTAAGTGGCTTATACTAGGAATAAATAAGGGTGAAGTGGTGATATTAGGTAAGGAAAAAATCGATAAAGTGGATAGCTTCTTACCCGGTTAGTATTATTTCCGATGATTGAAGATATAAAAAATAGAACAGCCAAGGCGCAGGGTCCTTCGCAATCGAAAAATGTCGGGAAGACTAGGAAGATAAGTCTGCGAACTCAGATTAGAATATTGGAAGCCATGGCCACGGAAGGGGTCAAATATAGCTCTAAAACGTGGGCCCATCGAAATGCTTAGGAAGAATTGTTAAATGCTTTCCAAAGGAACAAATTTAGTGGTTCGTTGGACTAACCGTATACCATACAGCAAGCTATCTAAAAATTGTCGTATAATCCCACTTTCTAGGGTTATAATGAAAGAAAAGTTAAAATGGATATGCCACCTTTTACGGATTAAGGATGGCAGATTGCCAAAGATTGTGCTTTTTGGGCACACATCTGGGGATAAACGAAAAGTAGGTCATCCACGTTCCATAAGCTGATGTTTTTGATCAATTCCTAAAAAAAAAAAAAAAAAAAAAAAAAAAAAAAAAAAAAAAAACACGAATAAAAATTTCATCAGGGTATTAAGATGGGTATACAATTTTGACGGCTTGAGAAACAAATTTTCGTATTGTTCAGAAGCAATATGGAAATGAAGCCAATATTCGCCAACAAAGGCATTTTTAACGGGAATACGAAATATGAAATCCGGTGGCTGCCAAAGGGAAAATCGACTCCTGTCAGGACCAAGCTTAGGACAAATTGGCTTATTAAAAGAAGTATTACTATTAATGAGATAATTTGAATAATCAATTCAAGTATTAAAGCATTAATACACGTCTTTGTTAACCCTTGTTTTTAAGGATAGTCCTGATGGCGAATCAAGCAAAAAATAACCAAGCAATTTGACGCAAAAAAAAAAAAAAAAAAATTTGGAGGGGTTAGAGATTTGGTTGGTAACCAGACGAAGACCTGGTAAAAATTCTTTGACGTCTTTTCTGGTGATCCACGTAGAAGATATTACGGCAAGAACATTAAACAGGACAGTTTAAGAGAGAAAATACAATAAACAATAAGAAAATATAACAAAATGACTAGCAACACAGCACGAAAACTAACTGAATTACAAGAAATATAAACTAACTTGAGGCGTGGATGGATTACAACAAGAACTAAATTCCCAAAGAGAACGTTTTTTTTGTTAATATCAAGACTATTTTGAATCAAAATGGCACATAGATTATATACTTACGAGTCAGAATTCTCAGAGTCGCTTCCACTGTAATCGCTATGGTTCATTTTCCAATTATTATATCGATCTATTAGCTCAGTTAAATGGGAATTCTTCTTCGCCTTCCGAATAAATGTATGTTTTAACAACTCCTTCGCGGTTGGTCTCTAAAAGTCAAATAAATCATAAACATTTTGTCGAGTAAGCGTAAACAACACTTTAACCGTCTAAAGCTAAATTATTAAAGTGCAAAGATAGATCTTTGAGTCATAAATTTTGAAGCTACTGGTCTATATGTAAATTGATTAATGCTTACCGTGTTTTGAACAGGAATATGCCCTCAGCCAAAACCTAGTATATATATATATATATATATATATATATATATATATATATATATATATATATATATATATATATATATATATATATATATATATATATATATATATATATATATATATATATATATATATATATATATATATATATATATATATATATATATATATATATATATATATATATATATATATATATATATATATATATATATATATATATATATATATATCTGCTTTAATTTCTGCGATATGACCTTGTATCTACCAGATAAGAAGAAATTCACCGGTTTTCCACAGCCAAAGCTTAGCAGAGACAAACTAGAATAACAAAGCTTAGTATCGACGTCCAGGAGAAAACAGTGCAGCAAAGAACAGGAAGAAAATTTCCTTCAGAAAACTTGTTAACATAATTTCTTATTTTCGACGGTTTCTCCAGTTTCAAAAACTGAAAACTTGAAAAATGCATACTTGAAAAACTGAAAAACGCAGATAATAGGATTTGGCAGAGGACAGCCAAGGTATGCTGGAAGCTCTACAGTCAGACCTACTGTATAATGAGTGCTGCAAAGTACTAGCTCTAGTCCTTCGTGTAATAAAAAGAGTGTATACTAAAAAAGGAAAAGCTGTGTATTCTCAGACTTCACCAATAAATGCACTAAAGCCAATAGCCATAACGTTTTAACAAGTCTATTTGGCAGGTTTAATTTAAACTTCATCCCGACTGAAAAGGCAATGTGTGTATGATCATTATATGCAAAACCTTAGAAACTTCAAACTGCAATCGCTCAAAACTTTCCTAAAGTCTTTTGATTTTTGGTGGGCAACTTGTGATTAAACAACTGAGATGCTCATTTGCAGCTAGACTCCAGGAGTAAAAAATAGTTTTTTCAAGAGAAAAACGTACAAAATTTGTAGAGAACACTTTTTCACGTCCTCTAAACTAATAGTTCCCAAGTATATTCTACAAGTACATACATCCTTAAATCCCTGTCAATTAGGAATGTTTTGGTTTTTTAATTTGGTCCTCAAAAGCACAAGAAATGCCATTCATTGATATCAAACACTCCTCACTTCGAGAGAAAAGTTGGAGATAAGTTGACAAATTAAGTGAAATTTTAACTTTCCTGCAAAGCAGGAGTCAGTAATATAACGCTCATTTGTCAGCTAAGTTTATTAATATTTCAGGATCTATGGTTTGTGGGATTGGTTGAACAAATGTTCTTTATAAGTTAAATTTCAAAACTTAAACAGAAAGTGCTTGGAGTAAAATGTTGAATTAAACAAATAATAAAATGAAGCTAATTTGTCTTCTTTTTCAGCAAGATTCAAGTTATTTCCAGCAGTCACAATATGTTGTTAGTCCTAGAAAGTATAATTTGAAAACGATTGAAAAACTCTGAAAGGAGTGAAAAGGTTGCCTTCTGGGGATTACTTTTGCTGGGAGCTGGTTTCTCTGGGAGAAGCTTGCTGATGAATGCCTCAACAAAAAAGTAAGAAGGGCGACCGAGGTCACTAGGTTACTCTCGATGCATTGACACAGGTTTAAATTATCTATAAAATTTCCCAAGATTCAATTCCCACAAATTTAGTTTATTTCTAAACAGTAATTTCAAAATATATAAGTAATGGGATAAAATAACGAGTTTAATACCCATAAACCCGGAATTCAAGTGATTAAAGGAGGTAAGATAACTAAAAACCATTAAAAAAAATATTAAATCTAATGCGTGTGGAATACCAACATAGCTAATAGGTCAAGACACATCAGGAGCAAGTGAGTGGTTTCACAGGGCAACGCCTGCAAAAAGGGGTTAGAGGTACCCAGGAATAATAATGGCCATATGATATAGATTTTCCCTACTTATGACCCCTCTCCTCCTCCCTTTAAGGAATTGGATTAGACCTGATGCACAGAACTATCACTAGAGATCGTGCGGTATAATTTGGTAGACGCTCATGTGAAGTATTATCAGTCTGTGATGTACAAACACAATCGAACATTCAGCATGATAGATGAAATCTGTTTGCCCTTCATGCTACATTAGTGTCACGGATGACTCTTGTAAAATACCACCTAGAACCCTACAAGGTTGTAATGCATTTTCTGTCTGAAGTAAATAGTTGTACCATCATCCTATCGACGTGAAAGTCCGTTAGTCCATCTACTATTTCCTGGTTAATTCCTATAACTGTACTTTGGAATGAGGCGATTGTGCGGGACCTCGTGAAACACTTCAACTAGATTCAAGAAATCAAATCCATGGGACCACCGTTGTCGAACAGACGGGTATTCAACTCGTATAACCAAGAAAAGACATTACCATTTCAGAACGGAATACTAGTCTTCACATGCGTACAAATAGTCCAGTGGTATTCGGGAATTTGGAAGCTATTGCAAACATTCACATTAGCAAACGGTTTGAATACGACATGAGAGCCGAGAAAAGGAAATGTGAATTGAGTTGGTGGTGGCTTTTCAAGGTTATACATATATGTGGCCCATATATGGCAACATGGAGCGGACCTTTCGCCCTAAAATATGTGTGTTGAATGCTACAAAATAGCCATCTCATCTCAGTCTTGTTATGTGAGGAATACTATCTTATTTCCGAGGATCGGCTTATTTAGCTTTCGAAGCTACTTTTCGTCAAGTTTCTTTTATATTATAATATCCGTTCCATATGGCTGAAGTAACCGCTCAAAGAATTTCTACGTTTTGGTTCTATGGAGGAGACAAAATTCAATAAAGAAACCTTACAACTAAATTCTAATTTAAGTCCCAAATCAATACTTTTTCCACGTCATCAACAGAAAAAAGGCATTCTTTTACAATTCAGAAAAAGTTAATTACTTTTAATTTTGTGGAGAATCAGAGTTAAAAAATTTAGCAATTTCGTTAAAAAATTTAACGAAATTGCTTTTGAAAAACTAAAAACAGAGGATCTTACAGAGTCAATGTTAAGAGGGATTAAAATATTCCTATCTGAGGATTTAAAAGGATTAGAGAAGGGTAGGGCCCGATTAAAGAATGATCCCAAAGGGGTAAAAAGAAATCTATTTATGATTCGATTATATGCTTAAGCAGCCATCAGATATTCTTAGAGAAAATGGTCCTTAGAAACTCTCAAGGAAGTTACCCCGCTGCCACCCCCATACATTTCGGATATATACGCGTACAGAAAATATTAGGTTGTTTTTGTGTAACTAAACTACAGAAATTATTATTAATGAAACTATTTCAAATTCAAATAAGCCCTTAATCTCCAAGAGAATTTGAGAAAACAATGTTTTTTTATGCAAGGAGCAACTTGAGATTCTATTACAAAAATGAAATCAAGTAAATCTAGTTCCTGATTACAACGGGATGTGAGGGGAAAAGAAACAAAATTCATTTATCACATTGTCCATTTTCATACTAATCTAATTCACACCAATAATCTTAGAAAATAGCCATCAAGTTCCAACATTTCCTTTGCTAAAAGTAGAAAAGTAGACACCTTTCTAAGTTGTCTGAAGAAGAAGAAGTATGAAAAAAGAAAGCACATTAACAGTGAATTCCTGAAAATAAAAAAGCTGGTTATTTTCAAGAAATACTATCATCTCTCGATGCACACCTACGAATTCAACCCAAATGCTATACATTAGGGATAGAATTGCGACAGGAATGAGTAGGCTTAGGTACAAATCTACATGGGAGCACAAAAATCATTTCTCTCTACATCCTAATAGCTTACTCTTCCCAACCCTAAAAATAAGAAAGCATAATTAGTGGTCTTTTTAATACACCTCATTAATTAGACTAATGCGTATTTTAAAGTAAAAATTTTGCAGTTTTGTTTACATTTATTTAATGTACAATTTTGTTTACAAAATTTTGCTAAAAGCTACCGGAAGTCCAGAAACTTACCAGCAGCTATGTATATTATTGTCATAGCCCCTTTTTTGACCATATTTATTACTATTCTACAAATAAGGATAAAACAATGAGTTCTATTTAGCAAATTGAAAAGCTCTAATGTTGCTAATCCTTGAATGAGATACAAAACAACTGAAGAACTGTAAATACTTCTTAGATTTTAATCCGTCTTAATTTCCTTCTGAAGTTGCTTAAAACATCGTTAATATCAACCTTGACACTGTATGACAGTTCTCGACTAAGGACGTGAGAGAGATCTTAAAACTATAGGATCTAGACCTAAGGGGAGAGATTTTATTGCTTAGCAGCACTTCCATAATATTACCAAAGTAAACAAAAAAAAAAAAAAATCAAGGGGACAGCTGAGAGCAAGAGATTAAACTGTTAAAAAAAAATTCTTTAGGAATTTTGTGGGGGGCCTGGGCCGCCCTCTAAATGAAGCAGAAAGGGTTCCACCTGGGCCCAGCATTCACTCGTAAATCTAAACGGTTACGCAAATTAAAGACTAAATAAAAGATTCAAAATGAAGCGGCTTCAAGGAGAAAAGTCAATAATTTATAGCTATTTATGCCTAAAAGTAACATTGTTCAAAGTCGAAAACATTTGGTAGGCTAGTTCATCCTTAAGTGGCTTTTTCATTTCATTAGGTCTAATAATTAAGCAAGTTTTCATATTTGAAACACAAAGCCCCAACTAAAATGACAATTTATTGACGCCGAGGTTCAGCTAACGCACATTTTTGGAATCAGGTGGAACCAAACTGGTGCACGATAAAGTTTAACTAGTATACAGGAGTGAATAAAGTCAATTGAACATCAACACTCAACTATTCATGGACTATCCAAAGAAATATTTTTAAGAAAATCCAATTGTTGAAAAAAAAAAAAAAAAAAAAAAATCTAGATCTAGACCTAAGGGGAGAGATTTTATTGCTTAGCAGCATTTCCAATATATTATCAAAGTATAAAGAAAAATCAAAGATAAAAACATTGAGCACTAGGGCGGCGGAACACGAACCTCAGTTTAAAAAGAATTTAAAAGATTATTTTTTGTGGGGGAATTTGTTGAATTTTTTTATGGCTGGTAGGTTGGGTAGGGGAGGAAGAGGACCTGGAGAAGTAAGGGTGGGGGAGGTGAGGGTGAGTTGAGCATTAAAGAGTGATGGAGACTGGATTCGTAATTGTGTTTTATTATTTATGTGTTAGTAAAACACCATTGTAAACACCATCAGGCAAATTAATAACAACAAAAACTCACATTTTCCGGATCTTTATTAAGACAGGCCTCAACAAACTCTTTGAAGGCTTTCGAAAAGCTCCCAGTTAATTGAGGGGGATTGTTTTTAGGAATCAGGAACAAGACTCTCATTGGATGAAGATCTGAGTTGGGGGGTTCACCCTTGGCAAGCTCTATCGCTGTTATTCCCAGTGACCAGATATCTGCCTGAAAAATAAAAGATAATTCTAATAAGGAGCAGGAAAGAATTCGACTTTCTTCTTAGAAGACCTAAAGAAGAAGTTGAGCAACCTGAAAAAGAATGCTTTTAACATATATTCTTCAAATTACTTTATGTTTTATTTATGTAGGCTAGGTATTGATCAGCTAAGTCTAAACGAGAATAACGACCCTTGTTCAGTCGAATAACGACTAAACAAGAAGCCAAACCAGGAAACTGTCTAAAAAAGGTTTTTTTTGATAAAATTATCCAATCTGTGTGTTTTTCCTTCCCTTTATGTCCAAAAGTGAGGATGTGGAGTTTGAAAGCTCTAGGTTTAGAAAAAGTCTTGCCTGTAGCATAAATTTCATTAAAAACATTTTTTTAGTTTAGTTTTTCTAAATTTCAAAGAGTCCTATTTTGACATAAATTCAGATATATTAACGGAGTCCTGACTAACCCATTAAAAGAAATCTGGAGTACAGAAACCTATATAGGCTGTCGATATCTCTTCGATAAGCCCTGATTGGTAACTTATTTTCTTTTTTGTGGAATATTCATTAGTGACCTAAAGAAATATATTTCTTTGGTTTGAAACTTGCGCTGTTTTGTGGACAATGAATCGGTTTTTCAACTGTTTTTCCTTGGTGCTGAACAATTATTTAAGGGTATATGCCCTCACTCTGTTTGCACTGGTATCAATAAAGGAAGTATTTCTTTTCATTTTTCTATTTTTCTTTTACTATTAGATTATATTCTTCATTTTCTTTTTTATATATTTCTTACTGGATCTTTACAATTACTTTCTAATGATAAGCGTTTTTGGGGAAAATTATCCTTTTCAAGGGCTTTTTCAATTCAAATTGTTTCTAGTTGATAATTTCAAAGTTAAAAATATAAAATATTTAAAGTCAGCAGGAAATTAGATCTTTTTTTAATAAGCTTAATAAAACTAAAAAAAAAGAAAAACACACAAACTAACAAAGGCAATAAACTGGCGGTAAGAAGTCCCCGGGGCCTCCAGTTGAACGGAGGCTTTGTGCAAGCCTGGGCTGATTTTGGTCTCTGCATTATTACCTGCCTACGGCAATGCGCTCTGATCAACAAGCGTCGGCGTCCTGCACAAGCAATCTAGTGTGCAAGATTTACCAGTAAGTTTTAAAACTTACTCTTACCGAATAAGTTACCGGTAACTTTGCTAAGTTACCGCATAAGTGGGTCCTAACTCCTACTTTCCTAATTGAGAATCTAGTGGGATGATGGGAAAGATTTACGTTTGGACACTAGTCGCTGCTGTGTCACCATCGCAATGCTAGATTAGAAACGATTGGACATAGAATATTTTTTTACGAATAGGCATTACTACCCGCATTATAACCGGATATATAACTCACTGAAAATTTATTCTATAGTTAAAGATAGCCAGTCAAAAAATACGAGTCAAAACTCCAAAACCCACCAAATTAAATTGGCCTCTGTTATGAATGTCTTTATTTATTCAGACTGACTGACTCATCGCGAATCCCCCTTTTTTCTTTTTTTACTCTGGCAGGAAATGACAAAGAGGTAGTCCGACAGAGCGATATCAGCATAAGCTCAAAGGGGTATGAGTATGACTCATGCATTGAATCTCATGAATGATTTTTTTTTTTTTCAATAGATGTTAGCAAAGTGGAAGCTCTCTTAGGGACGGATTTGTTTCAATTGAGAACATTATTGTTCATCAAAATCTTAAACTTATCACTTATGAAACTTACCAGTAAGTTTGACCCAAAACTTACCATTACCGAGTAAGTTACCCAGTGGTAGTGGTAACTTACCGTGTGGTAACTTATGTCTTGCACACTAAAGCAATCGCAAGCATATCACCTTCGACTCGCTATACATTCATGCCTGCAGAGACTATACTACAATGGGAAGGCAACTCATAATAAATATCACATCAAAAAGAGGTCTCGCCAAAAAAAAGTCCAGAAGAATTATTCATTAATCAAAATCAACTGCAATACTGTGTCGTTTGCAAGGCTATAATTTTATCCAAGGACGTCACTCCTCAAGGTTACCCTGCAGCGCCGTTCTGATTCGGTTCTGATTAGAAAAACTCGCAAAAGTCCCACCCTGACCCCACTATGAGTGCACACAAACACAGTTTTCCTTCCGAGGATGGGGACGGACAATGGAGCTGATGACAGACTGGAGGCCCCAAATCATCTTTCAAGACCGGGATAGCTCCAGCCTTCATACCCAGCCTATCCTCGTCAGAACAATACTCATATAATAATGTACGAGGGCCTTTCATAAACCATTTGAAAAAAAACAAAAAACACTGAATTTCTTGGTATATTCAAAATAGATAACAATTTTTAAGTTGAGATTTTAAACTTGCCCTCAAAGGAGGGATTCGTGCCCACTAAGGCGTTATATTGTCTTACCCCATATAGCTAATAAACGTTTAAAAGAACATACGACTAGTCACTATGTTTTTAGGTATTTAGCACATTTAAATATTTAGACAATTAGAATATTTAAAAAAAGATCATAAAGAACAATTTCACAATTTCTGGTTTTCATGAGAAAAAAACATATATTTTTACAGATTACACTGATTAATATACATCTTTCCCTCAGCTTATAACTTTTCTTAGCCTGACATAGCAGAGGCTCATGCATCTTATCAAGCCTTGTAATCTAGACATCTCGGCTTGCTCAACCAAATTAATTTCTTAAAAGCCGAGAGGACCAGTCAAATTTTCCCGAGCTTTCGGTTATAGGCAGACATAGAGGCAGCTAATGCTTTCTTTAGAGGCAATTCCAGCATTAATTATACTGTCTAATTTCGCCTCAGAAACAAAGCGATAATCTGGAATGTATCCAAATTGTCTATCAATTACAAAAGCTGGTGACAGCAAGTTGTAGTCTAGTATCCCCTTAATTTGATAAGCATTTACCAAGTACCAAAAAATCAATATGCCAACATTGTTATTACTGAATTCCATAGAAAATACAATTTGACATTTGCACAGTATTGCAACTTATAATAAAAACGCAATTCCAATTCGAATTTAGACAAGAAATAAAAAAAAAAGTAATATTCAGAAAAATTAGCCATTTCAGGCAACGCCTGGTATAGTGTTTTTTTTTTTTTTATTATAGGCTCTATTAATCTTTTTATCTGTTTGTATTTATTTTCACCAAGAAAATCCAGGATTGTTGATTTCCTAGAAAACGGGTCAAAGGGCTACGTTGTGTTTGCATCTCATGCAGCCAACACAGGAAAATAAAATAAAAGGACAGTGGTCCTGGGAACATAAGAGAAAATTATAAAAATAATTTGTAGAAAAAGAAAACAGACAAAAAGGAGAATAAAATAGAGAAACTTGTTTTCAAGGGAAAAAGCACTCTCATATCTTATTTTAATTTTCTTAGGCAAAAAAAAAAGAATATATACTATTAATTGAATAAAACTTTTTACTTTACCAAAATACGCATTGCTATTTTAACCATTTCTTTACTCTCCATGGTTGCAGCTACAGCTGCTTTCTAGTGAAGGGCGAATCAAGACCCATAGTAACCGAAAGTTTAAAATAGGTTTTGAAGAAGAAAAAAAACTGTCAAGTGAGTAATTTGACTCACTTAAATGACTGACATTGACTCACAAGAAATAATTTTCACTTTAAGCTAACTCAGAAATGTTAGCTATTACTTCGGTGTATTTTTAATAGTAAAAGTTTAATGCAAAAACAAATTTGTGGAAATTTAGAAGAGGTTAAAACTTTCGAAAATTTCGGCGGATAGAAATGATACGTAGAGCACTAGAGTCACCACAGTCCCAAAACCCATACAGAATAATTACACTCCTCCGCCTTGAACAACAAGGAAAATTCAGTTTTTGCAAGGGTAGCCCTGATGTCTTCTTTTATCTACCTAGGTTAGCACTCTACCGCAACATCGTATAGATTCCCTCCCTGAATTTTGAGAATTTTCTTTATTTTCTGCAGGTCACTTTTTGATTTTGTGGCACCTAATCCTGTGCTGTTGCGTTCGTTTAGCGCTTTCAGTAAAGCGCTAGTTTTTCAGAATTATGCAAATACACGGAAACATCACAAGTCAGTTTATTTGAACCAGTTTTGCCAATGTATGTTGCATAAACGTGCGAATTTTCGTTCATTTTAAGTTTCAAGCTCGCTCTTTACTTCCATAAAAACACTCGATTATTAAAAATTAATTTTCAGACTAGAAAAGATACGGAATAAAAAAAAAAAAACTCAGAAGCCAGAGCTACAGTCAGACATTTGACAGCGGAAGGGATTGGCTGAACGAAGGGGTTGCTTACTGGATCATTTCATATACGCAAGAGCGTTCATTCATATGGGCTAAAGCAATATAAAGGCCTCTGCACACGTAGCTGATTTTGGGAGCCGATTTCAGCATTAGTGGACAAACGATAGCGGTAAGAAAAATCTATTGCGCGAGATTTTCCAAACAAAAAATAAACATGGACACAAATAGTCAACTGGAGTTTATTTACAGTTGAATGATTGATCTCAGCTTAGTTCACAGCTCAGTAGCGGGGTCTTTCACCACAGACATCTCTGGCTGACAATTTATTTGTATCCCTATTTTTTGTGATGATCATGATGAAAATCGGTGCTGAAAACCAGAAAATTTTTAAAGCTCAAGTCGACGCCGATTTCTTTTAAAATCGACGCTGATTTGGAAATTAGTTCCCGAAATCAGCTGTGTGTGCCCAGCCCTTAACGAAAGAAAGAAAAGAATGCGGTGTGTTGTTCTTATAAGTATAGTTTTCGGCATGCCACTCCCTCTCTCCAGAAATACATTAGGGTACACATATCCCCCAATATTTTTGCCGTGTCCATACGGTACTTGAAATTAACTAATCTAAGAAGCAGGGGGACGAAGTCTTTGAAATGTAAAAAAAGGGAAAATAAGCCTAGAAGTGCAAGAACTGGTTTAAAACAGCGTGTAACAAATTGTTTATGCAGTTTTATCCTGTCTCTCTCCATTACCCAAAGTAAAGTTCTGATTATACCCAAGATAATGGAAACATTCAACATAACAAGTCCCTACCTCCAACGAGGTAAAATTGCCTATGAAAACAGAATCTTTGGATAAAATTAACTAGAGGAATAAATCTAACTTTCCAGTTGGTGTTCGAAAAGAAGAGGATTGAAAATGTTTATGCAGAACACTATAGAAGTAATTTTAACTTATTTTTTTCACCAGAGGGTATTTAAAAAAAGAGTAAAAAGATACCAAGGATTAAAAAAAAAAGCTTGAAAAAAGGCATGTACGCAGGATTTTTTTTTTTTTGGGGGGGGGGGTTAAAGACATGAAATTTTTTAGACAGTAAACAACAAGCAAAATACAGGTGAAATTGCGTGAAAAAAGGTTTTAAGGGTGGTTGCAACCTCAAAGGCAGGTGACAGCAGAAGAAACAGTATAATTTTTTTAATTTATATATAAACTTAAAAAATATATCTCTTCGCAAAGGTTCCATATTAGGATTTAACCGAGGGGCTAATAACTGACCGTCGCAGGTGTCCCTTCCTTCATGCCTCCGTGCCTCCGGCACGCCTGAAACAGTGTGTTCCTGGAAGCGAAGAAACAGTTTTATCTTTGACTTATGGAAAGCGTACGCTGCGTTTTTCACGACGGCAAACTTTCTCCTGTTTAGAGGTTATCTTTACTTGGTCGTGTTATTTACTGTGTTCGACATTGGAGATCCTGGGTCCTAAAAAGTGGATATTATGCTTTGAACGAAAATTTGATTACCACAAACATTTACCATTGCCTAAAGACAAATATGCATTCCCCAGTGCTTCTCATTCGTCGGTTCAAACGGCTTGGGCTCTAACGTCTTTTTAAACTCTCTGATATGAATAGCCAGCCATGCGAAGATTTTTTTAGGAAGATGCGGTCTCAAACCAGCACTTACAGTACTGTAATAAACTTTTCGTTCCTCCAAACTTCTACATCGAATTCGTCGATATGAAAATATAACAGATTTTGAAGCTCAAAATTCTAATGAACAGTTGTCCTTGCCCAAGGCCAAGCGAGTTAGATCCATTGGTGTTGTGTCTGTCAGTTCCGTCCGACTTTTCTTTGCCCAGGGACGATGAAATCAAGCTCGAGCTAGGGCGAGCTCTTATTGAAAGCCAGCGAATAATGAAAGCCTTGATACCCGACGACGTACTTTCTGCTTTCGGTCACCAAGTACAGAACGTTCGTCTTTCTGTACTTCAGGACAGTGACTCAGACGATGACTCAGAGGAAAATACTCTGTCCGATGAGCAGGAAAAGGCTTCCGCGACTGACACTGAATCGAGCTCAGAAAGTGACGGCATCTTTGAAGATTTGCCAGTGATTGCTCACTGTGTGAAACACCAAGTTGAGAAAAATTGGGTTAGTGAGCCTGTGACGAACATGAAGAATTCTAGGTTTTGTCTTGTCAAGACTTCTGACGGCTCCATAACACCAATAAAAAAAAAATCCACGCTGTTGTGGCTTCTGAGGGAAAGCTCTGAGAAGCTGAGCAGTGACCGATTAAAACGGGTGATGGTCCAGGGCCGACGAGTAGGACTACGTGTGTCGCCACAAACCAATGCAGAGGTCGGTGTGAAATCGGAATTGCGTATCGGTGAATGGTGCGTTTACAGACCGGTTGGCAGGGGAAAGATAGTATTAATTGGGCGGGTCATACAGTTTGGCTACTTGTCTGGGCGAAGATGCCACTCTGTTGACACGCAGAATATGACGATGCCGTTCCCTGACGACATAGGAATTCTGTGCCAGTGGTTCCGGCTGAATACTGATCTCACATTAACTGCCGCATTGGTAGACCAGGGTTACTGTGACTCCAGCCTGTATATCATGCATTCAGCAGAACCCGTTTCTATGGAAATAGGCACCAACATTGTCTTTGGCTTTGGCTCAGACGTCTTCACAAAGCTGAATTCATTTATCCAGAAGAAAGGGTTCCACTTTTTTGATGTCTCGTCAGCATCGCAATCATCATGTTAAAAATGGCACCTAAACCCAAAACTGACCTCAAGACCATAACCACCACCATCGCCATGTTCCGTGTGTCAACAGAAGGAATTTTGTTCAACATTTTTCAGAGGTAGTTGTTATTTTTTTCCCTCCCCTCCTCCTCTTCACTCGGTTATATTTTAATACAAAAATATATAAATCTTACAATTTTATACATTATCATATCACCTAAACTTCAAAAAAAAATTAAATTTATTATATACCAGTCAATGTATTAGTGGACATGAAGGCACACAATCATTTAACTTTTTTCTTGCCAAATATCTATCGCTCCCCCCGTTCCAGGGGGTCCTTCCCCTCTAGGAGACGCTTTTCCGGTGGCATTTTTACTTCAATTTCTTAAAATTCCTATCCTTCAATTTTCACTAATCCGAATTCGAATTTTAAAGGTGGTCTTCCAAAAGGCTTACTCTTACAACTTTAAATTTTTCTAACACAATAAAAACTATTTGATCTCCCTTAGACTGGGCGTCCTTCGTCCACAAGAAACCCATTCTTGCGGTGGCACTTTTTTCCTTATTTTTTTTTCTTTTTTTTTTCAGCCCTTTTTACGACCAACCTTAATCAACAAAAAAAACAAAATACAACCAACCCATCAACAAAAAGACAAAAATAACCTTAAAACCGACGTGCATGAGGGCACAGAATCTTGAACCATGTCTCCTACGGACGAGGAGGCCCCCCACGGTGGGGTTGGTCCTTCCAGCTCAAGTGCGTGTGGCCCTCGTCCCCCATTTGCTTGAGTTCTTGATATAATTTTATGAGTCTCGAATAAATTCCGAGATCTAGGGCAGCGGAAGCGATGAATACCATCGGAAAACTGGTTATGCTCAGTAGAAGACTTAGTAGTAGAAGACTTAGTGTTTATACTTGTGCTAACCGAGCTTAGTTTGATGTACTGAAGCTCATTTGTCCAGTTTCTTAGGGTTGTCATTTGAGCTGTGATTATCGAGATGATTACTGAAACGTACCAATAAATATCTGAGAAACAAGTTATTTTTTTTAGTTGGTTGCTTTCAGGGCCGTATCCAGGATTTTTGTTCGGGGGGGGGGGGGGTTTACCCGAGTTTTTCCCGTGGACATTGTCTAACATCCTCGAGCAACATTACGTTAACCCGAGACCGTTAGTCCGCCGCTTGCGAATGAGGACGCGTCCACTAGGCATAATTTCGTTTCTATAAGGGGCACTTTTTTTTTTTTTTTTTTTTTTTTTTTTTTTTTAGTAACGCAAACACAATACAATCATTTAAATACATTTAAATAAAAAAAGCTTTTTTTTTTTTTTGCGCAAAAAGAAGCCAAATAGTAGGCTAGAAGTAGTCTATATATATATTTTTTTTTTTTTTTTAGCTAAAAGTAAGGGCTAATATATATAAAACAAAATCCAGGCGACGATTTTTCTTCTCTGCAAAAATGTCGATGACCTTGTCAGGGCAGATGTTACCTAATTGCGTAAGCTGATCAGAGCGCATATTATTAACCCTAATTTACTATGCAAGGTCAGGTGAACATAAGGTTACCTACGGTTACCTAATTGCGTAAGCTGATCAGAACCGTTAACCCACAAAATGCAATAGGATTTAGTGTGGGAGCATATTTTTTTCTGGTAAGGTTTTGTCTTTACAGGTATTTTTTAGACTAATTTTCGACTCGGTCAAAAATTTTGGGGGGGGGTTCAAACCAGGTAACCCCTCCCCCCCCTGGATACGGCCTTGGTTGCTTTACTTAGCGCTTTTTACTAATAACTCGGTAGTAACAGTTTTTCTGACTGTTGCTTTACAGTTTTCTCTTCAAATACCCAAAGGCCTGGGTTTAATACCAAGAAAGTTGGATTCTAAGCACATTCGGGAAAAAGGGATCTTTGTTTCTTCCGGATTCTTTCGTGTCAAAGCAGCAGATTTTTTTTTTTTTTTTAGTACAATGAAGAATCCGCGCCTTGGCACAGCCACTAAACAGAAAAGCAGGTATGATAAAAGGGAAAGGGACGTGTGAAGACGTTATAAAAGGCAACTTTTACCGCTGGCCATGCCATATTGAATAGGGCTGCGAAGCCTGACGTCAATTCTTGGGCGGGAAATTCAAATAACGATGAAACGTGGATGCGTAGACACTTTTTTTCGGAACTGTGGCGAATTATTTTGGCTTAAAATACTAGTCTTGAATCCTAATTATCCACCAGAACGTTTTCACATCAAAATAATAATAGGGATATTGGCAATAAGTTGTTCGTTGCAACCAGAAACCACTTTTCGAGGTATTTTGAATTTTATACCTTGTTTTTTACGCCATTACCACGCAGCCCTATGTTGTATTACTTAAAAACCGTCTTCCGGGACTTTTTTTGAAATTTCGGAATTTTTTTTTGAAGAAAAATCGGAATTTTATTTTTGAGCGGGTGGCAACGCTGCATGTGTAATAGGAAAAAGTGACGCCATCAGTGCCATCGTAGGGTTACCTAGTTTTTGCATGGATATCAACAGTTTGCAGTCCTCCGTTCTTCTTCTTTAGGTACGTATCAGTGGTTTTTAGTCTTGGGGGTTCTTTTTCTTGCCAAATAAACTCGTAAATGATATTTCCCAAGTTTAAAAATATCACTTTTGAAGGTGCTGAAATATTCGACAGATACCGAATAACAGGCAAGCTGTTTATATTTACATGTTACGCCCTTTGGAATTGCGCCCTTTGGAATATGCCTCCGGCGTGCCTCCGGAGGCATGCCTCCGGCGTGCCTCATGCCTCCAGGTGTCCCTCAAAATGCCCAGTTGTTACCCCTCGGGTTTAACTAGAATCTATGCCTACATTTAAACAATTAAAAACGCGAGTTATAAAGAAACCTTATAAAGGCTAGTCATTCAGGGATCGACATTCATTACACGACAAGATACTCGATGATGAGTGATTTATGACAGTATCTGGCATTGTTATAAAAAAGCTCATTACAAAATCAAGACATGCCTTTCTTTTGTCATCAGCACTCATCTTTTCCGTCTTTAATGACTGTTCAAACAGCAGCAGGTCTCAAGGTGATAACCTGAAGGTCAATAGATTCCCTAAGGCTGAGGATAAAACCATCCTTCCCTGAAATTAATTCTAAATATTTCTCCAAAGAGTTGGTCCGAGCAAAAATGATTTGGAGGATTGATTTTTAGGGGTATACCAGAAATTCCAAGAGGCTAACTGCTCTAGAATAAAAAATATGCCGTAGCGACCATTTTCGGTATTTTGTCCTATTGATTTTTGTTTAGCCCTTGATTAAAAAGTAAACAGATGAGCTGTTCACGGACCAATTTGACAAAGTTAATAAAAAAATAAACAACACGCAAAAACGATGACCCATTACTGGTTTTGTTTTACTGTCCTAATCACTTCGAATGAGACATGCTAATAATTTAATTGTTACGCAGTAAGATTAAATGTTTTGATAGTCAAAAGGCACTTGCAAATAACGACCGACTATATTTACTACTCGTGCTTGTAATCCTACGTTCAAATTTAACTAGGAGCATATGCTCCCAAAATTAGTTGATCCAGGGCATACCTCTTTATCCTCGTACTGCGTTTCAAACAGTTCGTGGTAACGAACTGTCAGTAAGGAGCGAACCGGCTAAATAGTAACCGAAACTCTAAAAAAAGAATTTTTAATACCAATAGATAAGTAGAGATGACCCTATAACTCCGAACATGACCACGTGGTTTATGGTTTTCTCAGTGAGAATGAAAAAACAGGAATTTTCTCAATTGGAAAAACATGAATTTTGTCACATTTATGTCTGTTTTCATGGTTTTTGTCAGTGAGAATTTGAAAAACAGGAACTTTGTCACATTTATGTATGTCAACAGCAATTCATGTCTGTTTTTATGGTTTTTGTCAGTGAGAATTTGAAAAACAGGAACTTTCTCACATTTTTGTATGTTTTATGGTTTTCTCAGTGAGAATTTGAAAAACAGGAACTTTCTCACTTGGAAAACCATAAACCACGTGGTGCTGTCACGAGTCAGAACACCTGTGCTGTCGACCTCAATTCACCTATCGTGAATCAATAATTCCCCTTAGAAACAACAAATTAATTTCCCTTTCCTGACAGATCAATCAATCAATGACATCATCTGTCAGACTTTAAAAATTTTCACCTAGAAACATTTTTCCAGGAATAGATCCAAAATCATTAATGTCTTTGCCTCGGGAACAGTTCTACTGGTCGAACTCCAAAGGATATTAATAACCCAAGGCCATGGAAACAATTAGGCAAGAAACATCTTAGCGATGAATTGTTTTAGCGCGCGAGAAGGTTTCATATTAATTTGAAATGCGTTAGCACAGAGATGCCAATAACAAAGGAACACGCTGAATTTACGTTTAGGGATTATTTGGGCGAAACCGTTTTAGACAGGTTATGGAACTATTTCGGCGAAACAGATAGAGACATTTTAAAAGAAGATTTTGAAGAGATTTTGGAGGAGGTTTTGAGTGTGGTCGTTATAATACACAAGTTTCATTTGAACAGTGTTGTGAGGTCCTCTACCCCAACCCCAAAGGGTTCCGATCCCTCTACCTCAACCCCGAAGGAAGCCCCCTGTCCTCAAAGGTCCCCCAAGCTTCCAAAGGGCCGCCGGTGCCCCCAAAGGCCCACCCAGACCCCCAAAGGCCCTCCCCGGGCCCCCAAAGGCCCATCGAGCTCCCAAAAGACCAACGGGGTCCCAAAGGCCCTCCACCAGTCCCCAAATGTCCCCCAGGCTCCCAAAGGCCCACCCAGACCCCCAAAGGCCCACCCTCTGCCCCAAAGGCCATCCTCCGGTCCCCAAAGGCCCATCGAGCTCCCAAAAGACCAACGGGGTCCCAAAGGCCCTCCACCAGTCCCCAAATGTCCCCCAGGCTCCCAAAGGCCCTCCCCTGGTCCTCAAAGGTCCCCCAGGGCTCCCAAATGACCAACGGGGTCACAAAGGCCCTCCACCGGTCCCCAAATGTCCCTCAGGCACCCAAAGGCCCTCCCTGTGCCCCAAAGGCCATCCTCCGGTCCCCAAAGGCCCATCGAGCTCCCAAAGGACCAACGGGGTCCCAAAGGCCCTCCAACGGTCCCCAAATGTCCCCCCGGCCCTCCAAGACCCGACCGGCGCCCCCCAGGCCTACCCAGACCCCCCCATGCCCTCCCCGGCCCCCCCCAGCCCCTCCACCGATCCCCCAAGGTCCCCCCGAGCTCCCAAAGGACCACCGACCCTCAAGGGACACACAGACCCTCAAAGGCTCTCCCGTGCACCCGTCATTCGTTGATGTGTGTTGTCTGAAACCTATGATTTGGGATGTGTAGTTTGCTACTTCAGGCTTTTCTGAGCTAAGGTTTCATAGTATTTCCTAGGTGAATGTTGTCTGAAACCAATAGTTTGGGATGAGTAGTTTACTATTTCAGGCTTTTATGAGCTAGGTTTCTTAGCCTTTCGTTGATGTGTGTTGAGTGAAACTTATGATTTGGGATATGTAGTTTGTTATTTTTGACTTTTCTGTGTTGGATTTCTTCGTCTTTCATATGTGGGTGGTGTCTGAAACCTATGATTTGGGATGTGTAGTTTGCTATTTTCGACTTTTCTGAGCTGGATTTCCTAGCCTTTCATAGGTATGCGTTGTCAGAAAATTATGATTTGGGATGTATAGTTTGCTATTTCAGGCTTTTCTGAGCTAAGGTTTTCTAGTATTTCGTAGGTGAATGTTGTCTGAAACCAATAGTTTGGGATGAATAGTTTGCTATTTTTGACTTTTCTGAGCTAGGTTTCTTAGTCTTTCGTTGATGTGTGTTGACTGAAACCGATGATTTTGGGGTATGTAGTTTGCTATTTTTGACATTTCTGAGCTGGATTTCTTAGTCTTTCATATGCGTGTGTTCTATGAAACCTATGATTTGGGATGGGTGGATTGCTACTTTTGACTTTTCTGAGCTGGATTTCTTAGACTTTCATAGGTGTTTGTTGTCTGAAACCTATAGTTTGGGGTGGATGGATTGCTACTTTTGACTTTTCTGAGCTGGATTTCTTAGCCTTTCATAGGTGTTTGTTGTCTGAAACCTATGATTTGGGATATGTAATTTGCTATTTCTGACTTTTCTGAGCTAGGTTTCTTAGACGTTCTTAGGTGTGTGGTGTCTGAAACCTATGATTTGGGATGTGTGGGTTGCTATTTCTGACTTTTCATAACCGGATTTCTTAGTCTTTCGTAGGTGTGTGATGTCTGAAACCTATGATTTGGGGGTGTATGGGTTGATATTTTTTGACTTTTCTGAGCTAGATTTCTTAGTCTTTCATAGGTGTGTCCTTTCAGAAAATTATGATTTGGGGGGTATAGTTTGCTTTTTGGACTTTTCAGAGCTAGGATTTTTAGTCACTCATAGGTGTTTGTTGTCTGAAACTTCGAGTTTGGGATGAGTAATTGGCTATTTCAGACTTTTCTGAGCTAAGGTTTCTTAGTATTTCGTAGGTGAATGCTGTCTGAAACCTATGATTTGGGATATGTAAATTACTATTTCGGGCTTTTCTGAGTTAGATTTCTTAGTATTTCGTAAGTGAATTCTGTCTGAAACTTATGATTTGGGATATGTAAATTACTATTTCGGGCTTTTCTGAGTTGGATTTCTTAGTCTTTCATAGGTGTGTGATGTCTGAAACCTATGATTTGGGATGTGTGGGTTGCTATTTTTTGACTTTTCTGAGCAGGATTTCTTAGCCATTCGTAGGTGTGTGTTGACTGAAACCTATGATATGGGATGGTTAATTTGCTATTTCTGACTTTTCTGAGCTAGATTTCTTAGCCTTTCATAGGTGTGTCCTTTCAGAAAGTTATGATTTGGGAGGTATAGTTTGCTTTTTGGACTTTTCATAGCTAGGATTCTTAGTCACTCATAGGTGTTTGTTGTCTGAAACTTCGAGTTTGGGATGAGTAGTTGGCTATTTCAGACTTTTCTGAGCTAAGGTTTCTTAGTATTTCGTAGGTGAATGCTGTCTGAAACTTATGATTTGGGATATGTAAATTACTATTTCGGGCTTTTCTGAGTTGGATTTCTTAGTCTTTCATAGGTGTGTGATGTCTGAAACCTATGATTTGGGATGTGTAGTTTGCTATTTTCGAGTTTTCTGAGCTAGGTTTCTTAGCCTTTCATAGGTATGTGTTGTCAGAAAATTATGATTTGGGACGTGTAGTTTGCTATTTCAGGCTTTTCTGAGCTAAGGTTTTCTAGTATTTCGTAGGTGAATGTTGTCTGAAACCTATAGTTTGGGACGAGTAGTTTGCTATTTTCGACTTTTCTGAGCTAGGTTTCTTAGTCTTTCGTTAGTGTGTGCTGACTGAAACCTATGATTTGAGATACGTAGTTTGCTATTTTTGACCTTTCTGAGCTGGATTTATTAGCCTTTCCTAGGTGTGTGTTGAATGAAACCTATGATTGGGATGAGTGGTTTGCTATTTTTGTCTTTTCTGAGCTAGATTTCTTAGCCGTTCATAGGTGTGTGTTGTCTGAAACTTATGATTTGGGATGTCTAGTTTGCTATTTGAACTTTTCAGAGCTATGATTCTTAGTCAGTCATAGGCGTTTGTTGTCTGAAACTTCTAGTTTGGGATGAGTAGTTTCGCTATTTAAGGCTTTTCTGAGCTAAGGTTTCTTAGTCTTTCATATGTGAATGATGTCTGAAACCTATGATTTGGGATTTGTAAATTACTATTTCGGGCCTTTCTGAGTGAGATTTCTTAGTCTTTCATAGATGTGTGTTGTCTGAAACCTATGATTTGAGATGGGTGGATTGCTACTTTTGACTTTTCTGAGCTGAATTTCTTAGCCTTTCATAGGTGTTTGTTGTCTGAAACCTATAGTTTGGGATGACTAGTTTGCTATTTTTGACTTTTCAGAGATAGGTTTCTTAGCCGTTCTTAGGTGATTGTTGTCTGAAACCTAGGATTTGGGATATGTAAATTACTATTTCGGGCTTTTCTAAGCTAGATTTATTAGTCTTTCATAGGTATGTGTTGTCTGAAACCTATGATTTGGGATGTGTGGGTTGCTATTTTTTTGACTTTTCCGAGCTGGATTTCTTAGCCGATCATAGGTGAGTGCTGTCTGAAACTTGTGATTTGAGATGGTTAATTTGCTATTTCTGGCTTTTATTAGCTAGGTTTCATAGCCTTTCATAGGTGTGTGTTGTCAGAAAATTACGATTTGGGATGTGTAGTTTGCTATTTGAACTTTTCAGAGCTAGGATTCTTAGTCCATCATTGGTGTTTGTTGTCTGAAACCAATAGTTTTGGGATGACTAGTTTGCTATTTCAGGCTTGTTCATTTTGAATTTCTGTCATGAAATGCAAGAGTTGGAAAATTAGGGTCTTAGTCCACCAGCTCAGTATTAGGGTCCCAGTCCACCAGCCTGAACGGTGGAAATTCACGAGCTCAGAATTGTGGTCTTAGTCCACCAGCCTGAATGGTGGAAATCCACTAGCTCAATCTTGGGGTCTCAGTCCACCAGCCTGAATGGTGGAAATTCACTTGCTCAGAATTAGGGTCTTAGTCCACCAGCCCGAATGGCGGAAATTCACTAGCTCAGAATTGGGGTCTTAGTCCACCAGCCTGAATGGTTGAAATTCACATTAGACGACACAAAAACTTACACACACACACACATGAAAACTTACACACACACACACCAAAACTTACACACACACGACGAAACTTACACACACACAAAAAAACTAACACACACACACACACACACAAACTAACACAAGCACACGAAAACTAACAAGCACACAGAAACTTACATGCACACAAAAACTTACACACACACACACACACAAAACTCTCACACACACACACACACACGAAAACTAACACACACACAAAAAAACTTACACACACAAAAAAACTTACACACACACACACACACGCACACAAAAAATAACAAATGAACACAAAAAAAAACACACACACACAATCACAAAAACATACACACACACACACACACACACACACACACACAAACTTACACACACACACACTAAAACTTACACACACACACACATGAAAACTTACACACACACACCAAAACTTACACACACACTACCAAACTTACACACACACACAAAAACTTACACACACACACACACACACAAACTTACACATGCACACGAAAACTTACATGCACGCAGAAACTTACATGCACACAAAAAAATACACACACACACACACACAAAACTCACACACACACACACACACACACTAAAAAACACAAACACACACCAAAACATACACACACACAAAAACTTACACACACACACACACACACACACAAAACTTACACATGAACACAAAAAAACTCACACACACACGCACAAAAACATACACACACACACACACACACACACACACAAAATTAAAAAAAAAAAAACGAAAAATAAAACACACAACAAACAAAAGAAAAAAAAAAAAACAAAAACACACACACCCACAAACAAAAACTTACACATGCACTCGAAAACTTACACACACACAAAAACTTACATTCACACAAAAACTTACACACACACACAAAACTAAAACACACACACACACTACAACTCACACACACACACACGACAAAACTAACACACAAACAAAAACTTACACACACACACACACACACACACACACACACACAAAAACTTACACATGAACACAAAAAACTCACACACACACACGCACAAAAACTTACACACACACACACACACACACATACACAAAACTTACACACACACACTCCAAAACTAACACACACACAAAAACTTACACATTCACACGAAAACTTACACACACACACACGAAAACTTACACACACACGTCAAAACTCACACACACACACACACACAAACAAAAAAAGACACCCACACAAACAAATACACAAACAAAAACACACAAAAAAACAAAAAAAAAAACACAATCACTCGAAAACTAACATTCACACAAAAACTTACAATCACACAAAAACTCACACACACACACACACACAAAAACACACACACACACACACACACACACACACACACACACACACACACAAAAACTTACACATGAACACAAAAAAAACTCACACACACACGCACAAAAACTTACACACACGTACACAAAACTTACACACACACAAACAAACACTAACAAAAACACACAAACAAAAACACAAAAACACACAAACACACACACACACAAAAACAAAAACAAACACAAACAAAAAAAAATAAACACACAGACACACAAAAAAAATTACACACAAAAACAAATACACACACACACACACAAACACACACACACACAAACTTACACAAACACACAAAAAAAAACTTATATCCACACGCAAAAGATGAGACACACAAAAAAATACACAAACACACAGACACACACACACACAAAAAAAATTACACATTCAAAATAAAAATTACATTCACACAAAAACTTATACACACACACACGAAAACTTACACACACACGTCAAAACTTACACACACAAGAGCTTAGACACACACAAACTTACACACACACACACGCAAAAACTTACACCCACACGCAAAAACTTACACACACACACACACAAACAAAAACTTTCACACACAAAATCTTACACACACACACACACACACACAAAAACTAACACACACAATCACAAACATAAAAACACAAAAAAAAAAACTTACACACACACATGAAAACATACTCACACTCACAAAATTACACACACTCACAAACAATTACACACACACACACACAAAAACTTACACACACGCACACAAACTTACACACACACACGCACGAAAACTTATGCGCACACACGAAAACTACCATATCACAGTTACATTGTCTTAATTTTTCAAATTTCATTTTGAATTTCTATCGTGAAATGCAAGAGTCGAAATATTTCAGTAGTGACTTGCTGTGCTCTACCTTCTCACAGTTACATTCTCTTGATTTTTCGAAGTTCATTTTGAATTTCTGTCATGAAATGCAAGAGTTGGAAAATTGCGGTCTTAGTCCACCAGCTCAGTATTGGGGACCCAGTCCACCACCCTGAACGGTGGAAATTCACTAGCTCAGAATTTGGGTCATAGTCCACCAGCCTGAATGGTGGAAATCCACTAGCACATTATTGGGGTCTCAGCCCACCGGCCTGAATGGTGGAAATTTACTAGCTTAGAAGTTGGGTCATAGTCCACCAGCCTGAATGGTGGAAATTTACTAGCTCAGAATTGGGGTCTTAGCCCACCAGCCTGAATGGTTGAAATTCACATCAGACGAGGTTACGTGCGCACACACACACAGAGAGAGACGACTAACCCACAGAGACAACACACACACAAAGAGACGACATCTAACCTTTTCCGGTGAGTATGGTTAGGTTAGGTTAGGATAGATTAAGTTAGGTTAGGTTAAGTTAGGTTAGGTTAGCCTACGTACGCTTCACTTAGGTTAGCTTAGGTTAGGTGAGAGACAGGCAAAAAGTTAGGTGTATGATTAGGTTAGGTTAGATTAAGTTAGGTTAGGTTAAGTTAGGTTAGGCTAGGTTAGCCTACGTACGCGCGCGTACGTAGCCTAACCTAGCCTAACCTAACTTAACCTAACCTAACTTAATCTAACCTAACCTAATCATACACCTAACTTTTTGCCTGTCTCTCACCTAACCTAAGCTCACCTAAGTGAAGCGTACGTTGTCTAACCTAACATAACATAAACTAACCTAACTTAATCTATCCTAACCTAACCTAACCAGACTCACCGGAAAAGGTTAGATGTCGTCTCTTTGTGTGTGTGTTGTCTAGGTGGGTAAGTCGTCTCTCTCTGTGTGTGTGTGTGCGCACGTAACCTCGTCTACTGTGAATTTCTACAAGTCAGTCTGGTGGGCTCAGACCCCAATTCTGAGCTAGTAAACTTCCACCATTCAGGCTGGTGGAATATGACCCTAATACTGAGATAGTGAATTTCCACCCTTCAGGCTGGTGGGCTGAGACCCCAATATTGAGCTAGTGGATTTCCACCATTCAGGCTGGTGGACTATGACCCCAATTCTGAGCTCGTGAATTTCCACCATTCAGGGTGGTGGACTGGGTCCCCAATACTGAGCTGGTGGACTAAGACCCCAATTTTCCAACTCTTGCATTTCATGACAGAAATTCAAAATGAACTTCGAAAAATCAAGAGAATGTAACTGTGAGAAGGTAAAGCACAGCAAGTCACTACTGAAATAGTCCAACTCTTGCATTTCTCGATAGAAATTCAAAATGAAATTTGAAAAATTAAGAAAATGTAACTGTGATATGGTAGTTTTCGTGTGTGTTCATAAGTTTTCGTGCGTGTGTGTGTGTAAGTTTTTGTGCGTGTGTGTAAGTTTTTGTGTGTGTGTGTGTAAGTTTTTGTGAGTGTGTGTAAGTTTTTGTGTGTGAGTATGTTTTCGTGTGTGTGTGTAAGTTTTTGTGTGTGTGTGTAAGTTTTTGAGTGTGGGTGTAAGTTTGTGTGTGTGTGTGTGTGTGTGTGTGTGTGTTTTGTGTGTGTGTTTGTGTGTGTGTGTGTGTGTGTGTAAGTTTTGCGTGTAGGTGTAAGTTTTTGTGTGTGTGTGTGTGTAAGTTTTTGTGTGTCTAAGCTCATGTGTGTGTAAGTTTTTACGTGTTAGTGTAAGTTATCGTTTGTGTGTTTATTATTTTATGTGTGCATGTAATTTTTAGTGTGAATGTGTAATTTTTTGTGTGTGTGTGTGTGTGTGTGTGTGTGTGTATTTTTTTGTGTGTCTCAGATTTTGCGTGTGGATCTTTGTTTTTTTTTGTGTGTTTGTGTAAGTTTGTGTGTGTGTGTGTGTGTGTGTGTGTGTATGTGTGTTTTTTTTTGTTTGTGTGAGTTTTTTTGTGTGTGTGTAAGTCTGTGTGTGTGTGTGTGTTTGTTTGTGTTTTTGTGTGTGTGTGTTTGTGTGTGTGTGTGTGAGTTTGTGTGTGTGTTTGTTTTGGTGTGTGTGTGTAAGTTTTCGTGTGTGTGTGTGGAGTTTTGTGTGTGTGTGTGTAAGTTTTTGTGCGTGTGTGTGTGAGTTTTTTTTGTGTTCATGTGTAAGTTTTTGTGTGTGTGTGTGTGTGTGTGTGTGTGTGTGTGTTTTTGTGTGTGTGTGTGTGTGTGTGTGTTTTTGTGTGCATGTCATTTTTTGTGTGCATGTAAGTTTTCGTGTGAATGTGTAAGTTTTTGTGTGTGTGTGTGTGTGTGTGTTTGTGTTTCTGTGTTTGTGTGTTTTTTTGTTTTTGTGTGTGTGTTTGTGTGTGTGTGTTAGTTTTGACGTGTGTGTGTAAGTTTTCATGTGTGTGTGTGTCAGTTTTAGTGTGCATGTTTAAGTTTTTGTGTGTGTGTAAGTTTTGTCGTGTGTGTGTGTAAGTTTTGTTTATTTTTGTTTGTGTGTGTGTGGGTATGTGTGTGTGCGTGTGTGTGTGAGATTGTTTGTGTTGTCTTTTGTAAGTTTTTGTGTGTGTGTGTGTGTGTGTGTGTGTGTGTGTGTAAGTTTTTGTATGTGTGTAATTTTTTTCGTGTGTGTGTGTGATTTTTAGTGTGTGTGTTTGTGTTTCTGTTGTGTGTGTGTGTAATTTTTTGTGTTAATGTAATTTTTTGTGTGTATGTAAGTTTTCGAGTGATTGTGTTAGTTTTTGTGTGTGTGTGTGTGTGTGTGTGTGTAAGTTTTTGTGTGTTTATGTTTTGGGGTGTGTGTGTAAGTTTTCGTGTTTGTTTGTGTATTTTTGTGTGTGTGTGTGTGTGTGTGTGTGTGTAAGTTTTTGTGCGTGTGTGTGTGAGTTTTTTTTGTGTTCATGTGTAAGTTTTTGTGTGAGTGTGTGTGTGTGTGTGTAAGTTTTTGTGTGTGTGTAAGTTTTGTGTGTGTGTGTGAGTTTTCGTGTGTGTGTGTGTGTGTGTAGAGTTTGTGTGTGTGTGTGTGTGTGTAAGTTTTTGTGTGCATGTAAGTTTCTGTGTGCTTGTAAGTTTTCGTGTGCATGTGTAAGTTTGTGTGTGTGTGTGTGTGTGTAAGTTTTTGTGTGTGTGTGTAATTTTAGTCGTGTGTGTGTAATTTTTGGTGTGTGTGTGTAATTTTTCATGTGTGTGTGTGTGTTAGTTTTCGTGTGTGTGTGTGTAAGTTTTTGTGTGTGTGTGTGTGTGTGTGTGTGTGTATGTTTTTGTACATGTGTGTGTGAGTTTTTTTTGTGTTCATGTGTAAGTTTTTGTGTGCGTGTGTGTGTGTGTGTGTGTAAGTTTGTTTTTGTTTTTATTTTTTGTTTTGTGTGTGTGAGATATATGTTTTGTTTTTGTGTGTGAGAGTTTTGTGTGTGTGTGTGTGTTATTTTTTGTGTGCTTGTTAGTTTCTGTGTGCTTGTTAGTTTTCGTGTGGTTGTGTAAGTTTGTGTGTGTGTGTGTGTGTGTTAGTTTTTGTGTGTGTGTGTTAGTTTAGTCATGTGTGTGTTAGTTTTGGTGTGTGTGTGTGTAAGTTTTCTTGTGTGTGTATGTGTAAGTTTTTGTGTCGTCTAATGTGAATTTCAACCATTCAGGCTGGTGGACTAAGACCCCAATTCTGAGCTAGTGAATTTCCGCCATTCTGGCTGGTGGACTAAGACCCTAATTCTGAGAAAGTGAATTTCCACCATTCAGGCTGGTGGACTGAGACCCCAATATTGAGCTAGTGGATTTCCACCATTCAGGCTGGTGGACTAAGACCCCAATTCTGAGCTAGTGAATTTCCACCGTTCAGGCTGGTGGACTGGGACCCTAATACTGAGCTGGTGGACTAAGACCCTAATTTTCCAACTCTTGCATTTCATGACAGAAATTCAAAATGAACAAGCCTGAAATAGCAAACTAGTCATCCCAAAACTATTGGTTTCAGACAACAAACACCAATGATGGACTAAGAATCCTAGCTCTGAAAAGTTCAAATAGCAAACTACACATCCCAAATCGTAATTTTCTGACAACACACACCTATGAGAGGCTATGAAACCTAGCTAATAAAAGCCGGAAATAGCAAATTAACCATCTCAAATCACAAGTTTCAGACAGCACTCACCTATGATCGGCTAAGAAATCCAGCTCGGAAAAGTCAAAAAAATAGCAACCCACACATCCCAAATCATAGGTTTCAGACAACACATACCTATGAAAGACTAAGAAATCTAGCTTAGAAAAGCCCGAAATAGTAATTTACATATACCAAATCCTAGGTTTCAGACAACACTCACCTAAGAACGGCTAAGAAACTTAGCTCTGAAAAGTCAAAAATAGCAAACTAGTCATCACAAACTATAGGTTTCAGACAACAAACACATATGAAAGGCTAAGAAATTCAGCTCAGAAAAGTCAAAAGTAGCAATCCACCCATCTCAAATCATAGGTTTCAGACAACACACATCTATGAAAGACTAAGAAATCCCACTCAGAAAAGCCCGAAATAGTAATTTACAAATCCCAAATCATAGGTTTCAGACATCATTCACCTATGAAAGACTAATAAACCTTAGCTCAGAACAGCCTGAAATAGCGAAACTACTCATCCCAAACTAGAAGTTTCAGACAACAAACGCCTATGACGGACTAAGAATCATAGCTCTTAAAAGTTCAAATAGCAAACTAGACATCCCAAATCATAATTTTCTGAAAGGACACACCTATGAACGGCTAAGAAATCTAGCTCAGAAAAGACAAAAATAGCAAACCACTCATCCCAATCATAGGTTTCAGTCAACACACACCTAGGAAAGGCTAATAAATCCAGCTCATAAAGGTCAAAAATAGCAAACTACGTATCTTAAATCATAGGTTTCAGTCAGCACACACCTACGAAAGACTAAGAAACCTAGCTCAGAAAAGTCGAAAATAGCAAACTACTCGTCCCAAACTATAGGTTTCAGACAACATTCACCTAAGAAATACTAGAAAACCTTAGCTCAGAAAAGCCTGAAATAGCAAACTACACGTCCCAAAATCATAATTTTCTGACAACACATACATATGAAAGGCTCAGAAACCTAGCTCAGAAAAGTCGAAAATAGCAAACTACACATCCCAAATCATAGGTTTCAGACATCACACACCTATGAAAGACTAAGAAATCCAACTCAGAAAAGCCCGAAATAGTAATTTACATATCCCAAATCATAAGTTTCAGACAGCATTCACCTACGAAATACTAAGAAACCTTAGCTCAGAAAAGTCTGAAATAGCCAACTACTCATCCCAAACTCGAAGTTTCAGACAACAAACACCTATGAGTGACTAAGAATCCTAGCTATGAAAAGTCCAAAAAGCAAACTATACCTCCCAAATCATAACTTTCTGAAAGGACACACCTATGAAAGGCTAAGAAATCTAGCTCAGAAAAGTCAGAAATAGCAAATTAACCATCCCATATCATAGGTTTCAGTCAACACACACCTACGAATGGCTAAGAAATCCTGCTCAGAAAAGTCAAAAAATAGCAACACACACATCCCAAATCATAGGTTTCAGACATCACACACCTATGAAAGACTAAGAAATCCAACTCAGAAAAGCCCGAAATAGTAATTTACATATCCCAAATCATAAGTTTCAGACAGCATTCACCTATGAAATACTAAGAAATCTAACTCAGAAAAGCCCGAAATAGTAATTTACATATCCCAAATCATAGGTTTCAGACGGCATTCACCTACGAAATACTAAGAAACCTTAGCTCAGAAAAGTCTGAAATAGCCAATTACTCATCCCAAACTCGAAGTTTCAGACAACAAACACCTATGAGTGACTAAAAATCCTAGCTCTGAAAAGTCCAAAAAGCAAACTATACCCCCCAAATCATAATTTTCTGAAAGGACACACCTATGAAAGACTAAGAAATCTAGCTCAGAAAAGTCAAAAAATATCAACCCATACACCCCCAAATCATAGGTTTCAGACATCACACACCTACGAAAGACTAAGAAATCCGGTTATGAAAAGTCAGAAATAGCAACCCACACATCCCAAATCATAGGTTTCAGACACCACACACCTATGAACGGCTAAGAAACCTAGCTCAGAAAAGTCAGAAATAGCAAATTACATATGCCAAATCATAGGTTTCAGACAACAAACACCTATGAAAGTCTAAGAAATCCAGCTCAGAAAAGTCACAAGTAGCAATCCATCCACCCCAAACTATAGGTTTCAGACAACAAACACCTATGAAAGGCTAAGAAATCCAGCTCAGAAAAGTCAAAAGTAGCAATCCACCCATCCCAAATCATAGGTTTCATAGAACACACGCCTATGAAAGACTAAGAAATCCAGCTCAGAAATGTCAAAAATAGCAAACTACATACCCCAAATCATCGGTTTCAGTCAACACACATCAACGAAAGACTAAGAAACCTAGCTCAGAAAAGTCAAAAATAGCAAACTATTCATCCCAAACTATTGGTTTCAGACAACATTCACCTACGAAATACTAGAAAACCTTAGCTCAGAAAAGCCTGAAATAGCAAACTATACATCCCAAATCATAATTTTCTGACAACGCATACCTATGAAAGGCTAGGAAATCCAGCTCAGAAAAGTCGAAAATAGCAAACTACACATCCCAAATCATAGGTTTCAGACACCACACACATATGAAAGACTAAGAAATCCAACTCAGAAAAGTCAAAAATAAAAAACTAAATATCCCAAATCATAAGTTTCACTCAACACACATCAACGAAAGTCTAAGAAACCTAGCTCATAAAAGCCTGAAATAGAAAACTACTCATCCCAAACTATTGGTTTCAGACAACATTCACCTAGGAAATACTAGGAAACCTTAGCTCAGAAAAGCCTGAAGTAGCAAACTACACATCCCAAATCATAGGTTTCAGACAACACACATCAACGACTGACGGGTGCACGGGAGAGCCTTTGAGGGTCTGTGTGGCCCTTGAGGGTCGGTGGTCCTTTGGGCGCTCGGGGGGACCTTTGGGGACCGGTGTATGGGCTTGGGGGGGCCGGGGATGGCCTTTGGGGGTCTGGGTAGGCCTTTGGGGCGCCGGTCTGGTCTGTGTGTGCCTGGGGGACATTTGGGGACCGTTGGAGGGCCTTTGGGACCCCGTTGGTCCTTTGGGAGCTCGATGGGCCTTTGGGGACCGGAGGATGGCCTTTGGGGCACTGGGAGGGTCTTTGGGTGCCTGTGGGACATTAGGGGACCGGTGGAGGGCCTGTGGGACCCCGTTGGTCATTTGGGAGCCCTGGGGGACCTTTGAGGACCAGGGGAGGGCCTTTGGGAGCCTGGGGGACATTTGGGGACTGGTGGAGGGCCTTTGGGACCCCGTTGGTCTTTTGGGAGCTCGATGGGCCTTTGGGGACCGGAGGATGGCCTTTGGGGCACAGGGAGGGCCTTTGGGGGTCTGGGTGGGCCTTTGGGAGCCTGGGGGACATTTGGGGACTGGGGGAGGACCTTTGGGACCCCGTTGGTCTTTTGGGAGCTCGATGGGCCTTTGGGGGGCCCGGGGAGGGCCTTTGGGTGTCTGGGTGGGCCTTTGGGGGCACCGGTGGCCCTTTGGAAGCTTGGGGGACCTTTGAGGACAGGGGGCTTCCTTCGGGGCTGAGGTAGAGGGATTGGGACCCTTTGGGGTTGGGGTAGAGGACCTCACAACACTGTTCAAATGAAACTTGTGTATTATAACGACCACACTCAAAACCTCCTCCAAAATCTCTTCAAAATCTTCTTTTAAAATGTCTCTATCTGTCTCGCCGAAATAGTTCCATAACCTGTCTAAAACGGTTTCGCCCAAATAATCCCTAAACGTAAATTCAGCGTGTTCCTTTGTTATTGGCATCTCTGTGCTAATGCATTTCAAATTAATATGAAACCTTCTCGCGCGCTAAAACAATTCATCGCTAAGATGTTTCTTGCCTAATTGTTTCCATGGCCTTTGGTTATTAATATCCTTTGGAGTTCGACCAGTAGAACTGTTCCCGAGGCAAAGACATTAATGATTTTGGATCTATTCCTGGAAAAATGTTTCTAGGTGAAAATTTTTAAAGTCTGACAGATGATGTCATTGATTGATTGATCTGTCAGGAAAGGGAAATTAATTTGTTGTTTCTAAGGGGAATTATTGATTCACGATAGGTGAATTGAGGTCGACAGCACAGGTGTTCTGACTCGTGACAGCACCACGTGGTTTATGGTTTTCCAAGTGAGAAAGTTCCTGTTTTTCAAATTCTCACTGAGAAAACCATAAAACATACAAAAATGTGAGAAAGTTCCTGTTTTTCAAATTCTCACTGACAAAAACCATAAAAACAGACATGAATTGCTGTTGACATACATAAATGTGACAAAGTTCCTGTTTTTCAAATTCTCACTGACAAAAACCATGAAAACAGACATAAATGCGACAAAATTCATGTTTTTTCAAGTGAAAAAATTCCTGTTTTTTCATTCTCACTGAGAAAACCATAAACCACGTGGTCATGTTCGGAGCTTTAGGGTCATCTCTACTTAGATATATCAAAGGAATTGGCTAGTTATGCTGATTCTAAATATATAAGTTTCATTAAGTTTAGTCTTACCCATCAAAAGCTACGAGCCCAAGAAATCTAACTATATGAGTTTCAAGCTCCTATTTGCAAAAATGTGGAATTTTCTAATTTTTGCAAGAAGAAAGATCATGGATGCGGGTTTATTTTTATTTTATTTTTTCCAGGGGTGATCGTATTGACCCAGTGGGCCTAGAACGTTGGGAGAGGGCTCATTCTAATGGAAATTAAAAGTTCCAGTGCCATTTTTAAGTGACCAAAAAATTGGAGGGCAACTAGGCCCCCTTCCACGCCACTTTTTCCCCAAAAATGTTTGGTATACTTGAAAGGTCCAATAAAAATGTCTTTGGAGATAACATGACCCCCCAAAGCCCCTGGGGAAAGGTCTTTAAATTTAAAAATTACCCATTGTTTAGGTGTAGTATTTGTTATTGGGAAGTATGTCCACATTTTTAGGGCGGGGAGGGGAGGACGAATTTTCTGTTAGGGGGATTTGGCACGGGGAGAATTTTCCATGGAGAGGGAAGTTTGTATGGGGCGAACTTTTCAGGGGAATTTTTACACTGGGGGAATTTTTCTAAATTCCTATATGAAATTTCTTTATGTCCTGCTATCTCTTTACCAATTCAATTTTACGCTTGGAGATGTTAAGGGTAATTGTCCGGGGTTGAATTGTCCAGAGGATATGTCTGGGGGGAGGAGTATTTTGCCGTGGAAGTGGAGCCAGATATTCCGGCGCTATTTAAAAAAACGGTCAGAAATTGAATAAAAAAAAAACAAGTTTTTTCAACTGAAAGTAAACTTAAAACAAAAAAAAAATTATTGCGTATATAACGGGGGTTGGCCCCTCCACAACACCTCGCTCTTTACGCTAAAGCTTAAATGTTGTTCCAATTCTTTAAAAGCAACTCCTGAAACACAAGGGTTGTTTAATTAGAACAATAAGTAACTTTTTTAAAGTGCCAAAACACATTTTAAGTTTTAATGTTGCTCCTTACTTTCAGTTGAAAAAACTTGTTTTTATTTATTTAATTCATTAAATGACAAATAAACGATTGTTCAGGCTGGCAAACATTGTCCACAACTCATTCGAGTGAAGTGTCATTCCTGCTATTTGTACCAGTATTCTCACTTTTTGGTATATATTTGTACATATACTACTTGAACCATTATTATCAAAAACTGAACCCCAATTTTCCGATTCGAACCACAGACAATTTTTTGGGGAGGAGGGGGGGGAATTTCGATTACTTTTATTGGCCAGTTCTTAATGGTTTATAATGTTGCCTTGCTTTCAGAATTAAGACAGAATGAATGCGTAGCTTTTTATATTCCATATTCCACCCGATTTCCAAAACCAAATTCCACTCAATTTATCGATTGGAATCTATTTTGAAGTCGACTAATAAATTAGAAAATCGTAAGAAATCCTTTTCGGACTCATTTACAGTTCCTGCTAAGTACATTGCAAATTCAAATGAAATAGGTCCATAACCGAAAACATTTTATTATATGTAATTGCCAAGCGCCTCTAACTATATTAAATAAAAAAAACAAGTTTTTTTAACTGAAAGTAAGGAACGACGTTAAAACTTAAAACGAACAGAAATTATTCCGTATATGAAGGGGGCTGTCCCCTCCTCAACGCCTCGCTCTTTACGCTAAAGTTTGACTTTCTCACAACTCTATTTTTTAAACAATAAAAAAACTTTAGCGTAAAGAGCGAGGCGTTGAGGAGGGGACAGCCCCCTTCATATACGGAATAATTTCTGTTCGTTTTAAGTTTTAACGTCGTTCCTTACTTTCAGTTAAAAAAACTTGTTTTTTTTCATTTAATTTTTGAACGTTTTTGAATTAATGCAGGTTTTGATTTTGGCTCACCGTACATGAATAATTAAAACAAGATTTGCATATTATATTTGGTTAAATGGCTTTCTCGAAACTTGTTTAATCTTATTTACGAACGTTTTTATTAGTAATAAATATACGTAACTTAGAATTAACTTACGTAACGAACTTCTATATTCATAAATTTTTAACACGTATATTAGGGGGTTCGCCCCCTAGTCAATACCCTGCTCTTTAAACTATAGTTCGAATTTTTTTTCCAGTTCTTTAAAAATGACCTCTTAATCACAATCAGTTGATCAGTTGAAAAACTTGTTTTTTTTTATTTAATTCCTGATCTTTTTCTTTAATAATGCTGGGAAATCCGGCACCCCCTTCATAGCAATGCCCCGTCCCCCAGGAAAACTTCCTACATGGAAAGATCCTTCCATATAGCCCCCGACCCTCTCCGTCCCCCACCTACCAGAAAAAATCTCCTCTGAAAAAGTCTGTATACTTCCCAATAACCAATACTAGCCTATATGTTAACATTGAGTAAAGTTCATAACTTTCAGCCCTCCCCCTGGGGCCTTTGGGGGATCAAGTCATCCTAAAAGACATTTTATCATATTTTCGACTATTTTGAACAAAATGGATATCTCAAAATTTGATCGGGTGACTCTGGAAAAAAAAATAAGCGTGGGAAGGAGCCTAGTTTCCTACCATTTTTTTTGGTCACTGAAAAAAGGTACTAGAAATTTTAATTTCCGTTCCAATGAGCCCTCCTACAATATTCTAGGACCACTGGGTCCATACGATCACCCATGTAAAAAAAAAAAAAAAAAAAAAAAAAAAAAAAAAAAAAATAAACACGCATCCGTGATCTTTCTTCTGGCAAAAAATGGAAAATTCCAGATTTTTGTAGATAGGAGCTTGAAACCTCAACAGTAGGGTTATCTTATACGCTGAATATGATGGTTTGATTTTCATTAATGTTCTATAACTTTTAGGGGGTCTCTCCCCCTTTTTTTGAAAATAAGCCAAATTTTCTCAGGCGCGTAACTTTTGATAGGTAAGATTAAACTTAATGAAACTTATATATTTGAAATCAGAATTAAAATCTGATTCTTTTGATGTATCTATTGGTATCAAAATCCCGTTTTTTAGAGTTTCGGTTACCATTGAGCCGGGTCGCTCCTTACTTACAGTTCGTTACCACGAACTGTTTGAAAGAAAACACAATTATAGGATTCCCGATTTATATATACGAGTATATCAAAGGTGTAAAACAATCAAATAGTCCGACTTATTCAGATGGTAAAACAAAAGCCATCCGATCTCACGGGTATGAATTTGAGCTCCATGCTAAGCTGTTTTTCGATCGCTAAACGAAAGAGTATTGAGAATAAGGTACAATATTTAAAAAAATCGACATTAAATTATTTTACGCGTGTGTATGGATAAAGAATTCAATTAAAAGAGGGGGGATCTCATCTCTTCGTAAATGAGTGTTTGGGGAGTCACAGAATTGATATGCCTACCCCCTTTGTCTCACGGCCGAGGTATCAAATTAAAATTTTCAGACACATTTATCGGGGTTGGGGATTTCAAAGTTGGCATTGGGGGAGGGATTAAGACAATTTTACTCTGATCCTCACAGGAAAAGTTAAAGTTTTTTTTTAGCCTGTCGCGTAACAGGTTTCCTTGATAGTTGTGTAGAAATTTCTTGGACAAGGTTTTCAATTTTGTGTAATAGGAACTTCATTATTTGCCCTGATTTTATTTTAAATTTAGACAGTTAGCATAAGTGTTATGATTCCTCTCGCAACAATCATTGTCTGTTCCTTGACTATACAAGATAATGCGACGAAAAAAGTGGATATTCGAGGTATTGCTGCCCTTTCTCAAGAGTTTTTAGAATATCGTGATTCGAATGCGCAAATTGAGGTGGGTCCTTGGATTTATACCTGGAAACATCACTGCAGGATTGACAAGCTTGACTGACCACAGACTTCTGGGCTCAGACACGGTCACCAAAAACAAACTGCTAGATCCAGTCATAAATCCCACCATGGTATCAAATCCCACCATCATATATATATATATATATATATATATATATATATATATATATATATATATATATATATATATATATATATATATATATATATTATTCCAAAGCAAAATTTCAGCAAGTGACAAGGCTGTATGACACGAGTACCACATGTGCTGCAAAACAGAGAAGACAGGGGTCAATATAATGTATATAAAATTTCCGCTAACAAATGACAATCAGATTAAATAGGGAAAAAGTTGCCAAAACTGGGGATACTATCAGCAGCACATAAGTTCCTTGCATTACAAGCATATATAGTTTGAATGGGGTTTCAATTGCAAAGGAGTAATAGTACATTTTCCAGATTTTTATTTGATGTGGTGATTGCTTATAATTTGTCAAAATAATGAAGTCAGGTTAAAGACCGTGGGAAGAGATAACAGGATAAAAATAGTTTTAACATAGTTACCTTTGCTTACGGCACAGCGACATAAGAGACAAAAAGAGGTGGAGGAGGGGAGCAGGGAGTGTCTTATAAAAATTTCCTTTTCTGATGCGGGGAAAAAGAATTTCCAAGAGGAAATCCATTTTCCAAGAAGGAAAGGGAACCAAAGTCACTATAACCGGTTTTAAGGCCGAAGTTTTAATGGATGGGGGCCTTCCGACCCCCATCCAATTTTAGTTGGGACATCCGGCAGCACTGGATTCCCAATAGGCCATAAGAATGTATTCTGACAAACAGTCGAGGATCAAAACATCAGAGTGTCTTTCCAAAGGAGACATGACAAAACGCTTATAAATAGATATAAGTAAATAATGCTTACAAACTTAATATGGCAGTATATTGAAGGAGTAATAGCTTAGCTTATTCACAATAATTATCAAACAGTTCGTGGTAACGAACTGTAAGCAAGGAGCGACCCGGCTCAATGGTAACCGAAACTCTAAAAAACGGAATTTTGATACCAATAGATACATCAAAAGAATCAGATATTAATTCTGATTTCAAATCTATAAGTTTCATCAAGTTTAATCTTACCTATCAAAAGCTACGCGCCTGAGAAAATTTGGCTGATTTTCGAAAAAAGGGGGAAAGACCCCCTAAAAGTTATATAACCTTAATGAAAATCACACCATCATATTAAGCGTATCAGAGAACCCTACTGTATAGGTTTCAAGCTCCTATCTACAAAAATGTGGAATTTTGCATTTTTTGGCAGAAGAAAGATCACGGGTGCGTGTTTTTTTTTTTTTTTTTTTTTTTTTTTTTTTTCCAGGGGTGTTCGTATAGATCCCGTAGTCCTAGAAAATAGTGGGTGGGCTAATTGGAACGGAAATTAAAAGTTATATTGCCCTTTTTAAGTGACAAAAAAAATAGAGGGCAACTAGGCCCCCTCCCGCGCTCATTTTTTTCCAAAAGTCAACTGATCAAAATTTTGAGATAGCCATTTTGTTCAGCTTGGTTGGAAATATTAGAACTATGTGTCTTAGGATGACTTAATCCCTCTAAGCCCCCAGCAGGAGGGCTGAAAGTTATGAACTTTACCCAATGTTAACATATAGTATTGGTTATTGGGACCCGGCTCAATGGTAACCGAAACTCTAGAAAATGGTATTTTAATACAAATAGATACATCAAAAGAATCAAATTTTAATGCTGATTTCAAATATATAAGTTTCATCAAGTTTAATGCTACCCATCAAAAGTTACGCGCCTGAGAAAATTTGGCTGATTTTCGAAGAAAGGGGGAAAGACCCCGTAAAAATTATAGAACCTTAATGAAAATCACACCATCATATTCAGCGTATCAGAGAACTCTACTGTAGAGGTTTCAAGCTCCTATCTACAAAAATGTGGAATTTTGCATTTTCTGCCAGAAGAAAGATCACGGGTGCGTGTTTATTTTTTTTTTTTCCAGGGGTGATCGTATCGACCCAGTGGTCCTAGAATATCGTGGGAGGGCTCATTGAAACGTAAATTAAAAGTTATAGCTCCCTTTTTAAGTGGCCAAAAAAATGGAGATCGACTCGACCCCCTGCTACGCTCATTGTTTTCCAAAAGTCACCTGATAAAAATTTTTAGATAGCCATTTTGTTCAGCATGTTCAAAAATATTATAAGTATGTCTTTTAGGTTGACTTAATCCCTCGAAGGTCCCGGGAGGAGGGCTGAAAGTTATGAACTTTACCCAATGTTAACATATAGTATTGGTTATTGGGAAGTATACAGTACAGACGTTTTCAGGGGAGATTTTTCCTGGTAGTGGGGGGAGGGGTCAGGCAGGGACGTGCGTAGGGGGGGGGCTCTGGGCCCGGGACCCCCCCCCCCCTGAAATCTCACGATTTTTTTCATTTTCCCATAATTTTCTGATTTTTCTCACAGAATAATGGGTTTGAAGGATTTCCCCCCCCCCCCGAAACAAATTCCTGCGTACGTGCCTATGGTCGGGGGGTATGTAGGAAGATCTTTCCATGAAGGAAGTTTTGATGGGGGAAGGGACATTGCTATGAAGGGGACGCCGGACTTCACAGCATTATTTAAAAAAAGATCAGAAATTAAATGTAAAAAAACAAGTTTTTCAACTGCAACAGCAGCAACACCAAAACTTTAAACGAACAGAAAATATTACATATATGATTGGGTTTACCCCCTAGTCAATACCTCACTCTTTAAGCCAGAGATTTTTAGTACTTTCATGAGAGCTATTTATTCTAATTAACGGCCTTTTTGATTAAGGGGTCAATTTTAAAGAATTTGAACAAAATTCGAACTTTTGCGTAAAGATCAAGGTATTGAATAGGGGGCGAACCCCCTAATACACGTATTAAAAATATATGAATATAGAAGTTCGTTACGTATGTTAATTCGTAAGTTACGTATATTTATTACTAATAAAAACGTTCGTAAATAAAATTAAGCAACTTTCGAGAAAGCCATTTAACCAAATAAAAGTAAATTAATATAAAAACTTTGTTTTAATGATTCATGTACTGTCAGCCAAGATCAAAACCTGCATTTATTCAAAACATTCAAAAATTAAATAAAAAAAACAAGTTTTTTTAACTGAAAGTAAGGAGCGACATTAAAACTTAAAACTAACAGAAATTATTCCGTATATGAAAGGGGCTGTCCCCTCCTCAACGCCTTGCTCTTTCCGCTAAAGTTTGACTTTCTCACAACTCTATTTCTTTTAAACAATAAAAAACTTTAGCGTAAAGAGCGAGGTGTTGAGGAGGGGACAGTCCCTTTCATATACGGAATAATTTCTCTTAGTTTTAAGTTTTAATGTCACTCCTTACTTTCAGTTAAAAAAAACTTGTTTTTTTTTTATTTAATCTACCATCATGACTGTGCTTTTTCGTAATTCCATTCAAAAGATTCTCTTTTCTCAACACTCAAAACAAAAAGAGTTCACATAAATTTGATTTGTTTCCGGTTAAATGGTTGAGTTAAAAAGCAATCAAATCGACCAGCTTTCTGGAAGATAAATGACAATGGTTTCCAATTGATTTCTAGTTATTTACGGCGTAATTTATTTGAGTGTCAACTATTTTCAGCCATTTTCCAGGGGGCACCATTTGGCACTCCGGATCTAGCGCTCCGAACTTGAAATCCTGAGGTCAGAGGTTCGAGTCCTGGTGTCGCTGATTCTTTGGTTTGGGACGGGGTCAATGGAGTGACGCTGTAACCGTGTAAGCTCAGCCAGAGTCGACCCAGCTCTAATGCGTACCTGGAGAAATCTGGGAGAAAAACACGGGAAGCGTCGAATGAACCACGCATTGCACTCCCGGCCGAAGGCATTGAATCAGGAGATCGGTACCTGCGCAACGCAGACCAGTGGGCAGCATGCGATTTTTTTTTTTTACGGCGTAATCTATTTAAGTGACAAGCATTTTTAGCCATTTTCCACGGGCAACATTTGGCACTATGGATCTAGAGCGTCCCTGTCATTCCTTGGGCGCTAGATTTTGGGGAATGTCTTTTTGGTGTTTCATGTTAAAAAATATCCTTTTTTATATGTATAAAAAAGAAGAAAAAAAAATCCTTTAACGTGGCCACATTATTAATTTAGGGAGGCTAAATTGACCTAAGAGAAATGATTCCCAGTCCCCCTCCCCCATCTAAACTCCACAGGGTCAGGGGAATCAAAAAGGATATCTTTAGGCTCAAATTTTTCACGAGAGGGGCTTTTTCAAACTAATTCTAAGATGAACTCCTATTAGCCCCCCCCCCCCCCTCTCCCTTGTGCAGGAGATCGTAATTAAAACAAACTATAGTCCTGAATCAAAACAATTCGAAAGGAATTGGGAATAAAAGTTATAATAAAACATATTAGGTCCTTCCCCCTTTCTCGGATACTAAAATCTCAGGGGAAACTGATAATGCGAATAAAATTTAGCTATGGAATTGGAAAGGCTAGACCACTTCAGACCGCCTCATTAGATATACTACTATTATTGCTACTACTACTAACAACTCACCGCAGCACCAAGCCCCTGAGGCCAACACAACTACGCAAGCTCCTTCTCCATCCCAATCTATTCAAAGCCTCCCTCTTTACACCGTCCCAGGAAATCCCCATTTCCTTTAAATCTTTATGATATCCTCCCACCCCAACCGCGCACGATCTGCTTTCCGTTTAGATTTAGACGGTTGACCAAAAAGAACAATCTTTGGCAATCTGTCATCCTTCATCCGCGGAACGTACCCTAGCCATCTCAACCCTAGACATCTCATTCATTGCGAAAGGATAACTTTTTCCAACTTGCTGAGAAAGACCAGGTGAACGCTAACAATTTCGTGGTCTCATCGCATTGTTATGAAATCACACAGATCTCATTGCTTCATTGAGGTGAATGATTTACTATAAAAAAAAAATCCTTTTGAAGACATTAGATGCATGCAGAAAAGCATATAACGAACTATCGAATTCAGGCTCTCCCACGTTTACTGGTCGGATTTGTAGAGGCAAGCCCGGATCCAGAGCCTTATTTTGGGAGAGGCGGGAGTACCAAAAGAAGAAAGTCGAAAACCCCTCTCCCTCTACAATTTTGTTTAAAATAATTGAATTAAGGCCGGGTTTACTATCGACGTAACGTAACGCAACGGGAGATCAACTGGCTCACTTTGCCGCTTGCGCAAGGCACTGAGAAACTTTGTCGAGGTCAAGATAACCACTAAACGTCGATATCCGTTGACCAATCAGAGGCGACCCCAGTCAAAGGTAGGGTTACACACTAATTGCCTGTTGCATTTGGTGAGTTGTAATATTTTCGATTGCTCTTTGATACCATCATGGTTTTGTAAATTTGCAATGAAAGATGAATGGATAGTCTAAGTGTCTGGACACCAACGTGAAAGGCTCCTATAGAAATAGGAAAAAAAAATATCGAAAAATCCTCTCTCAAAATACTACGTCCGAGAACGCAACCATTGTTTAAATGAAAATGTTTGAGGATGATGCGATTATTTCTAATGTTCTTACCGGTACTGCTGGCAAAACTACTCAAAAGGAAAGATAAAGTGCAAGACATAAGAAAAAGCCTAGTCAGTTGGCTGGGAAAAATGACAAGTTTCGCTGAGGCTGCAAAACTTATCCCAATCAAGGTGAAAAGCAGATGCAGCAAAAGATTGGCAGAATAAAAACAGTGCATTTTGATGCAGTGGACAACAAACTCTTGAGTAGGACCTGATCGGATATCGAGAAAGAAATATCGGTTATCGGCCGATATACTTTTTTTAATGCGCAACTTGTGCAGAAGATGGCAACAGATTTCATCAGTGAATCTTGCTCGTTCAGTCATTGAGAGTGGTGAAATCAGCTAAGTCTTACCATGGTGGAGAGAGCAGCAGAGATGAGTCAAACTATATTTATTGTCAACACTTTTCAATACACACCTGGTGCAGCAATGTTCTAAATGTATGGTGACTTCAAGAACGTACATCTTCCATCAAAACAACTAAAAACCATACAATAAACCATACATTTCTGTTTAATGGATGTTTACTTGCGTGGGTAAATGATCAAAGATCCAATAGGTTAAAACCATAATATCCAGTCAGGAGCCCAGCTAAGGGGGAAAGGGGATGGTGTAAGGTGGGAAGAGGGGGGAGTTCCACGGTGTCGCCGCTGCGTATCAACACCTTGGAAAGTTTACCAATTTACCTTGGGAATTTAGCTTGTGTGTCCACATTTGCTGACATACTTGACAATTCTGTTGACATATTCTTCAAATCCCTGCTCCAAAATTAAAAATCTAGCTGTAGCCTACCCAAGTATCCAATTTGCCTAGCATGAATTCGTTAGTAAGAGACCATATCATATGAATGAAAAGTGAAGTTTTTACATTAATATGTGAATGATTAAAATTAAAAGTCCCACTGTTGAAATTTGGATTTGAATAATCAATTTCAATAAATATCTTCCACTTCTTCAAAACACATTTCCACATATTTGTGTTTATGTAACTAAACTGGCTTCTTTAATTAAGTTGTTTCTTATTTGTCACTACTGCCTTTCTGCGAAATATCCGCCATTTCTTTTATGTGCTCAGAAGCTGCTGATCATAAAAGGTAATGAAAATAAAAGGTTCAGGTTCTTTTATTTACAAACTAAATACAACTACAATATGGGTATACCCGGTAAAGTTAAAAGGTAAAGGACCTCGTTGAGGTACGCCAGAAAGAATAGTTGGCCTTATGGTGACCTGCAACGGGTTCCACGTGTGAGAAAAAATAAGTATAACCAGGTCTCATGTCAAGGGAGATGTGAAATATACTCACTTAACTATTGACATAGACTTGGCTGAAGAAATTGAGAAGCAAAATTTCCTGCTCCCAATTGATCTCTTAAATCTCTTTGCAGTAAGATGCAAAGCCATTTGGCATAAAGAAAGACACATCCTTGATCCTTATAATAGATGACAAGCCAGTATCTTCATCACAACTGTAAGCTATTTCAGTGCCACCAAATGAGGCAGACATTAGATTGTTGGCAGATGAATTAGCATCATTGTCAGGGTAGTTCATATAATGTTGTGTGGCTGCTACCAAGAAAGCAAACATTTACAGCGTTGGTGAAGGAGTCTTGAATTTTTTTAAGTTCAGTGATAGAAATAAAATCATTTTATTTGGACGTATGTATTACGTACACTTTATTTGTGTCTCTGTCTCCGGGGAACAGTGATAGGTGATGCCAACCTTTGAATGTTTATACAAACCACAGCACTGTCACTGTCCAACCTTCTTTTCTTGGGTTTGCACTATCCTGGGCTCTCCCTAATAGCTCAAAAACGTTTCAGTCTTGAGTTAATAACACATAATGTCTTTGAACAATTTTATTGCGGTGATATGTTTCATTATTTTTATTTCAGAAAACGATCGATTGTTCAGTCCTTATTTCTCCTATATAGTACTCAATAGTATAATTTAGGAGGGATTCTTAAACAATTCGTTTGGGAAGGACGATCGCTCCCCTTGTATCCGTGCTTGTGCAGAGGCACACCTCCTCCGTATGAGGTAAGGGAGACCTGCCCTGGCTGAAAACCTAAAAATTTGTCAGAACTTACAGTTGTACCGTATAGGATTCAGTACCTCTTTAAGTAAAGACTACCTAATGTCGTTTTATGAACTATTTTAAATTTGAAAAAAGGTTTTTTTTTTTCAAGTGAAAGTAAGGAGCAACATTAAAACTGAAGAACAGAAATTGTTCCGTATATTAGGAGTGCTTCCCCCTCCTTATGTCTTACTCTTTACGCTAAAGTCTGAATTTTTTTAAAATACTTCTTATTCAAGTTCAACGGTTCTTGTGTTTGAGGAGCCTTAAAGGATTATGACAAAAAGTCAAACTTTGGCGTAAAGAGCAAGGGGCGAGGAAGGGGTAGTCCCCCCATATACGGAACAATTTTTGTTCGTTTTAAGTTTCAATGTTGCTCCTTACTCTCAGTTAAAAAGCTTGTTTTTAATTTATTTCCGACGGTTTTTGAAATCATGCGACAAAATACCCCATTCCGTGTAAAATTTCACCTGGAAAATTCCCCCCAGAAAAATTTCTCACCAAAGAACAAATGGCTATCTCGAAATTTTTGTTATGATGCCTTTGGGAGAAAAGGGGCGTGGAGGGGGCTAGCTGCCTTCCAAACTTTATGGTCACTTAAAAAGGGCAGTAGAACTTTTAATTTCCGTTCGATTGAGACCTCTCCCGATCATCTAGGACCATTAGTTCGATAAGATCACCCATGGAAAAAAAGAAAAGAAAAAAGAAACAAACAAGTATCTTTGATCTTTCCTCTGGCAAAAGTCTATATTTTTGTAGATAGGAGCTTGAAACGTTTACACTAAGTTCTCTGATACGCTGAATCTGGTGATGTAATTATCATTAGCATCGCTTCTCTTTCTGGGGTGTTTCTCCCTTTTTTCGAAAGTCAGGCAAATTTTCTCAGGCTCGTAGCTTTTGACAGGTAATATTAAATTTAATGAATTTTATATATTTGGAATCAGCATAAAAAGTCAATTCTTTTGATGCCTAGATTATTATCCGAGTTTTTTTTTTTTTAGTGTCAGTTACTACTGGACCAAGTCATTCCTTACTTACAGTTCATTATGACTAATGTAACGAACTGTTTGATACTAAATTTTGCATCTAAACAGTGTATTTTTAAAAGATTTTTTAATTGTGAAAGATTTCTTTCCAACAAAAAAATTTCCCCAGACGAGGTTAAAAATCTTTTCTAACTACGAAAAGAAAATGAGATAGGTTCTTTAGTATTGGGCAAGACAATATATTTCAAGCCTTATGGTCTCAGTAGAAGGTAAATTATATATTTTTATGCACAATGGGGGTTAATGGGGCAGCTGTTCTTTAATGGGGGTTAATGGGGGTTCTGTTCTAATACATGTATGGCCTTTTTACGAATTATTATCAAAATCGGCCTCAATTAGTGTAGGATAATATTTGATATGGATATGATACCGAAACGACATTAACCATCGAAAATTGAATATCAATGGCGAAGACATTATTTGAAAAGTTGCCCAGAAATTTAGAAATATAGTGTTGTTTTTCAGGTGCATTATTTTAGCAGCTGACATGTTTTGCCAGGCCCAGATTTGACAATTGGACGAAGCTTGCTTGCAATAATATTGCCAAGCCTGTAAGACCTTTAAGAGCCAATAACAAGCGCATTCGCGGTTCTCTGCAAAGTAGATCTCCTAGTCACAGATACAGCTCCAAAAAAACCGCAGGGTTTCAACGATTTTTTTCCGCTTTTTCCGGTATTTGTTGTATAATTCACTTCTCTACTTTTTTTTCAAATTTGAACCCAACAAAACATTACCAGCCCCCACCCACAATAGAATTCCTACGCACGTGCCTAGCTTGCATAAATGTGCTTCTTCCAAAAAAAGTTTTCCAGGACCATCCATAAGATCAGTAAAAGGTGGAACTAACTCTAGCAAATATAGCAAGATCCTGCTATATTTCCTTTTTCCACCCAAGTAGTTTCTTACTTCTGCATCTTTTATTTCTTTTTTTTCGTAGTCTAAATAATTGATATTGATGTTCATTTCATTTCATATTACTCAAAATATAATAGTTTTTATAATTTGTTTTCGCTGAAAGAACCGAGTAAGAACCACTCCAAAATATTGGTTTCAATATTTGGGTATACTGAAAGAGAGAACATCCAACCATCTCCGAAGACTAGTCTCAACTTAAATTTTCAAAAACTCTTTATTTCATATAATTTAAAAGAAATATAATAATCTTCACTGAATATCGTAAAACGAAATTTCTTCCAGACAAAGAACAAACGCTTGATTTGTATTGATTTATAATAACATTATTTTCTGTCATTCCTGTCATTCATCGTATCGCATGCGGCAAAGACGCTCCCATTTAATGTTTACGTGCTTTCTTTTCAAGAGATGGGAAAATAGGAGAATCCAACAAGATTGATATAAAAGGGTTTTCCAGCACGGGTGCCTTTTGCCCACCTCTTCCCAAATCTATAGATTTTCATAGTGTTTCTTAGTATATTTTGTCTTTATTTTTATGATTTGGTTCTCGTCACAACTTTTACGCCACCACAAAATAAAGACTTTAAAAATAACACGTTAAAAAACAGGACAATCTGGACATTTATATCCATAAATGTCCTATTTTTGTGCTTTAGAGACCCCTTCCGTCCTCAAAACAAACAAAATATGACCTCTAAGGTTGAAGACTATTCGCATACATATTTTGATCTTGATAATCATTAAATAAAAAAAACAAGTTTTTTAAACTGAAAGTAAGGAGCGACATTAAAACTTAAAACGAACAGAAATTATTCCGTATATGCAAGGGGCTGTCCCTCCTCAACGCCTCGCTCTTTACGCTAAAGTTTTTATTGTTTTCAAAAATAGAGTTGTGAGACAGAGTCAAACTTTATCGTAAAGAGCGAGGCGTTGAGGAGGGGACCGCACCTTTCATATACGGAATAATTTATGTTCGTTTTAAGTTTTAATGTCGCTCCATACTTTCAGTTTAAAAAACTTTTTTTTTTTATTCAATTTCTTATCGTTTTTTAGTTGATGCATGTTTTATTTTGGCTCGTCGTCATTGAATAAGTAAAAAAAATTTGTATAGAAATCTTACTCTTCTTTTGCGAAATGGCTTTCTCTAAATTTGTCTATGATGTAATTTAAAAATTAACTTACGTAAATAACTTCTATATTCGTATATTTTTCTTCTGGCAAAAAATACAAAGTTGCAGTTTTTTGCAGATATGAGCTTGAAACCTATGTAAGAGCTTTTTCTGATACGCTGAATCTGACGGGGTGATTTTCATTAAAATTCTTTCACTTGTAGGGGATGTTTCCCCCCTTTTTAAAAAATCGGGTAAATTTTCTCAGGCTCGTAGCCTTTGATGAGTAATACTAAACTTAATAAAATTTATATGTTTAGAATCAGCATTATAAACCCATTCTTTTGATACATCTATTGACATCAAAATTCTGTTTTTAAAAGTTTCGATTACTATTGAGCCGTATCGCTTGTTTTTTTAATTGTTTTTTTTTTATTACGTATATGTTATTGCGTATTTGAGGGGGTTCTCCCCTTAGTCAATACCACGCTCTTTACGTTAAAAGTTTAAAAAAAATTTAATTCACAAACCCCTGAATCACAAAGGCCGTTTAATTAGAATAGATAGCTCTTTTGAAAGCACTAAAAAAAAACTGTAGCGAAAAGAGCGAGGTATTGACTTGGGGGAGAACCCCCTCATATACGTTATAATTTCTGTTCGTTTTAAGTTCTAGTGTTGCTTCTTACTTTCAGTTGAAAAAACTTGTTTTTTTTTTAATTTGATTTCTGATCGTTTTTTAAATAATGCTTGGAAATCCGGCGCCCCCTTCATAGAAATGTCCCTTACCCCAAAGGAAACATCCTCCAAGGAAAGATTCTCCCGAGTAACCCCCTCATCCAGCCCCCCCCCCCCTTCCAGAAAAAAATCCTTCCTGAAAATGTCTGTGTACTTCCCAATAACCAATAAATAATGCTGGCAAGTCCGGCGCCCCCTTCATGGCAATTTCCCTTCCCCCATGAAAACTTCCTTCCTGGACAGTTCCTCCAACATAACCCCCGACCCCCCCCCCCCCCCACTACCAGGAAAAAACCCTCCTGAAAACTTCTGTATACTTCCCAATAACCAATACTATATGTTAACATTGGGTAAAGTTCATAACTTTTAGCCCTCCCCCCGGGGACTTCAAGGGATTAAGTCATCCTAAAAGACATAGTTATCATATTTCCGACCATGCTGAACAAAATGGCTATCTCAAAATTTTGATCAGGTGACTTTGGAAAAAAATTGAGCGTGGGAGGGGGCCTAGTTGTCCTCCATTTTTTTGGTCAATTAGATAGGGCACTATAACTTTCAATTTCCGATCCAATGAGTCCTCCCAAGATATTCTAGGACCACTGGGTCGATACGATCACCCCTGGGAAAAAAAAAACAAAAACAAAAAAAAAACAAATAAACACGCATCCTTGATCTTTCTTCTGGCAAAAATGCAAAATTCCACATTTTTGTAGATAGGAGCTTGAAACCATTACAGTAGGGTTCTCTGATACGCTGAATATGATGGTGTGATTTTCATTAAGGTTCTATAACTTTTAGGGGGTCTTTTGCCCTTTTTTTGAAAATCAGCCAAATTTTCTCAGGCGCGTAACTTTTGATGGGAAGACTAAACTTGATGAAACTTATATATTTGAATTCAGCATTGGAATCTGATTCTTTTTATGTATCTATTGGTATCAAAAACCCGTTTTCTAGAGTTTCGGTTACCATTGAGCCGGGTCGCTCCTTACTTACAGTTCGTTACCACGAACTGTTTGATCTGTTTCTTCCAGTCTACTACCTTCCAGATTACATAATAAAGTATCAGTAGGCTAGTAATTTTGGCTCAATCCTCATCTAGTATTATGTATAAGCTTTTGAGATGTAGCTATGGAAATCACCAGATTAGCTTCGTAATACTTTGTCTGTTCCCATAGCAACAGAGTAATGTCGATCATAATGAGTTGTGGATCATACATAAACCTATTACATGGGTAAACAAATCCTACAGGGTGGACCATAGAGTTTTCCAAAATGAACGGAGGGGTCTATTTTTTTCACTGCTTTCACATCCAAATATTAGAATTTCATGGGTTCAAAAAAAAACCAAATTTTTCAATAAGAGGCTTATTGAACACTGAAGTATTCAATTACTCTGTACACACATGACTGGGAAGACATGTGCGACTCCCTGTAGATTCATAACACAATGATATGCAGTCTCAATTACTGTGAAAACCTAAAAAAGAAAAGTATGGAAAAGTGGTAATAAGCCTTTTCATTCTGTTTTGTCAAACATATCAAGAGGAATAAAAGGGCGAATCCTTCCTTTAAATTTTTTGGAATGGATATGATTGATCTTCAGACCCATTGACAATGATGCTTCACTAACACCCAAGATCAGCTTATACTCATTTTCGGATCAGTAGAACCCAGCCCCATTCGCAACAAAGTTGTAACTAACATTGAGAATTGGATTCAACCAAAACCTGAGTTTAATAGTACAGTCAATCTAGCGTCAAATAGGACTCGACCGCAAAAAAATTGCAACAGAAATGATTTTTACACCATCTTGTAGAGAAAAAAAAACTGTACAACATATCAAAAGTTGAGAAACCCAGCGGGGTGCAAAATAAGTGTTTTTTAGCGTTTTTCGTTTGTTTTTTGTTGTTTTTAGCGGAATTTTTCCGTTATCCTAGAGCTTAGCATTTACTTCATGGGAGACATGTTTCTGAACTAGTTTTGTGTGCTGAATTCAAATATCACATCAGATTCAAGTTATGTCCCACCGTTAGTGTTTCACATTCATCACCAAACAAGAAATTCGTATTTCATGGCCATATTTCCCTTTTTTTGTCCTTTGGGGCGAATGAAGTCAGGAATAACGTCGCCCTATCGACTGAATACTATATTTTTGGAAAGTTCCGTACATTCTAAGATTGTCGTTGTTGAACCCTTGGTCCCAGTTTTGTCAGATAAATGTCCCTCCCAGATTCATTTCTTTGGGCCCCTTAATTATTTTCCTTCCTTTTGTAATAAATGATAATTTTCCTATTATTTTTTGACGCCATTTTGGGTCCTCTTAACTGCGTACGTGTTTAATTCACCACGAGGGAAAAAGTACGCAGTTAGGGAGATTGGCCAGTATATTAGGAGCCCTGGGATTGGTTGGAAAGATTCATTTACCCCACCGCGTGCTGCGGTTAGCGGGCTGGGAGAATTTGTCCTTTTTCAGTTCAGTTCTTTTTATACGTGTAACTGTGAATATAGTAATAATTTTTCTATGTACCTATTTTACTTTTCAGCTTAGGCCCAGACTAAAGGGTTAATTACAAAATCTTATCGGTAAACTTTGGCTTTAAATTTGGCCATAGAACACCCGATCACGTTAGTATAAAGGAACCGATGGGGTAAGAGCGGAAATCTCACTAACATTTGGGCCGACAAGGGGTTCTCCCCTTCGGTTAAGTGGCGTAGCAACCTTTTTTGCGCCATTTTTGCCTTTAAAAGTAGTGACCCCGCACATACACCCCAATAAGTGGTGCCAGCGGTAATTAGCACTACGAAAATTGGTGGCAACAAGAAAAGTAATTATTAACAGAGTTGATAATAAAAGAATTCTGCACTTTCGAAGAGACAAGGAATTTAGCCTACAAAAGTAGCCTATTGTGGTTACAGAGGCTATATATAAAAAAAATCGCAAATAGAAATTTTTATCTGAGCTGTGCTTAGTCGGATAATAACAAGTAATAAAATTTACGAATCAATATATCACGCAACTAATTAGTATTCAAAAATATAAGGCTAAAATTGCTGCGTGTCAAAACAATTTTCCGCGAGAGAACCGGAAGTTCGAGCGAGAGGAACGGAATAATTTTCATTTAGACTGAAGAGGTAATTTGAAGTTAACGGAATTTTGAAATTATGTCGGACAGAGATGAGATTAACTCTAGACCGAAAAGGGCGAGTGAAGCCCATAGAAAAAGTAGGAAAATAGAAAGAAAGGCTAATATGGAGGCCATATTAGAACGGAAAAGATCTCACGCCATAGACCACCCGATCACGTTAGTATAAAGGAACCGTTGGAGTAACCGCGGAAATCCCACTAATTTGGGGCCAAAGAGGGACCGTCCCCCCTCCAGTAAGTGGCATAGCAACTCTTTGCGCTATTTTTGCCTTTAAAAGTGGTGACCCCGCACAAATAGCCTCCAATAGTCGTCATTAAGGTTTAACAGCATATACGGCCATCTAGCGGAAAATTTCAAAGCGTATTTCGCTAAGGTCAGTATGACCGGCAGAATAGCATCTTGTGAATTTGAGAGTACAGCGTAGGTGAGTAAATTTTCTACTTGCAATGTAGAACAGCCTACTACTGATAGTAAGAAACAACTAATAAAACTGAAGCCAATTTCTATTACAATAAAAGGTTACAGACATTTTCTTATTTTTTCTGTACAGCGTCATCTTCTGAGTAAAGATTAATAAGATGATCAGACGACGAGATGGCACTTTGCAAACATAGGTTTAAACCTCTGTCTGTATTTCTATTCCAGGTCTATGGCGACTGAAAACGAGCGCTGTTTGATATGTCTCAAAGAGATTGACGAAGAAGCTGAGTATACTACACTCACAGAGACTGGGGCTGCCGCTATCAATGGGTCGAGTCGCTTGCAGAAAACCACCCTCGTTGCAAATGCTGGAGAAAAAGCCCACATCGTTTGCAGACGGAATTACAACCACCGATTCTACATCGAAAGGGACAACAAAAATCGTAAAGAAGAGTGGCTTGTACAGATCTCGTCCGAAAAGTGTGCTCTAAGATCTGACACTTCCACATTCATGTTTAAGGACTGCTACTTTTTTTGTGGGACGGTAATCGACTTTCCGGCCACATACAGGAAAAACCGTGAGATCTTTTCCGTCCGAACAGTCGACTTCGATGAAAAACTAAAAGAAATCTGTGAAATGAGAAGTGACGAATGGGCAGTCGAAGTGTTTCGCAGAATATGCACAGTGTCAGATCTCCATGCAGCTGATGCAGTTTACCATCAGATCTGCAGTACAAATTTTCGAACAATGCGTGCTCTTCCGAGTTAATTCGATGCAAGTGGCAACAAGCCAGAGCGTAAGAAAAGGAGATCTGGCAGGCCAGAAGATGATGTCAAAACAGAAGCATTTTTAAAGGCTATGGTGTACTTAGAAGTGAATGATGAGGAGCAAATAACGATTAGTGAATTAGTTGAAAAGATGCGCGAGAATCTGTATGGAGATCTGGAACCTTACAGTAAGGTTTACATGAAGAAGAAGGTCGTCGAGCACTTTGGATCTCGAATTGTCTTTTCAACTGTAAACGGCAAACCAGATGTTGTTACTCTTAGAGAAAATGCAGCAAATATTCTGCAACAATATTATGCCGAGTCGAAATCTGGAGATTTGAAGGGGCAAAAAGAACAAATTCTGATTGCTGCAGCACAGCTGATGAAAAGCGACGTAAAAGATATTCTGACGAACAAAGAAAGTTAAGACCTTTTGGAAAGGGTGTCGTCAGTTTCTGATGCTCTAGAATTTGTACCTGAAAGTCTCAGAATTGTGCTTCGTGAACTTTTTGTTGGGAATAGCTTAGATCTGAAAATTGCTACGATCGGCCATGCCATTGTCCAAGCAATTCGACCGCGAGTGCTGATCGCACCATTGCAATCGGGTCTTGGTGTCCAAATGCACCCCCATTTTTCATCGCGATACCTCATTGACACTTTAAACTCACTTGGGCTTTGTTCTTCATACTCAGAAGTAACGATGTTTGAAAGAAGTTCAGCGGTCCATGCAGTAACTGCCCTGGATGGAATGATGTCTCAGGGATTCATCCACCACATCGCTGACAACGTTGACCAAGACATTTGCACTATTGACGGCAGGAAAACCTTCCATGGCATGGGGATCATCGCCTAAATAACCCCCGCGCCCAAGTATTTGCCGAGGAAAATTCCCCGAACAAGTCCGTCAGCGGCCGACATGAGAGACGCATACAAAATCCGTGTGCTTCATGTCAGATGTGACGAAGGTGTTCTTTCAAAAATCAGATACGTTCGTATTCCTGACTTCACTGCACTGGATCCCAGTGCTAGTCTCGATACTCTCTGGCTTTCGTCGTGGTATCTGAAGACTCCAAGGCCGGGATGGAATGGGACACATCAGACTGTCATGGTTGGAAACCATCTGGGGAAAGCGTCTGTAATATTTATCTCAATGATTAATCTGTCTGCCAGTGATGACACCTGTGTGTACTCTACCTTGATGTTCATCGCAGACCAAGATAAACGCTATGGATTCGCCCCAGTCGTGACCTTCGATCAGCCATTGTGGTGGAAAGCTATGAAAATGGTTGAGGCTTCTGAATCAGGAAGTGAGCTCTCAGCAGTAGTTCTGAAACTCGGTGGGTTTCACACAACCATGAGCTTTATTGGATGCATAGGATACACAATGGAAGGATCCGGTCTCCGCGAAGTCCTGGAACTTGCATATGCCCCAAACACTGTTCCCCATCTCCTAAGTGGAAAGGCTATTTCACGAGCTGTTTGAGGTCTCTTGCTAGTTGATAGTGCTCTATATGCCGTGCTGCTCTCCGAGTTATTTGACGATGATCCCTGTTCAGAACCTGAAACAAAGTTAGGCACCAAAGAAGTTGCAGACCTTAAAACACTATAAAGCAAGCTAATGAATAGAGAGGCAACAATGACGGAGGTTGAAGAAAATCCTGCACTCAAGCGGATCAAAGGTTTCGTCGACCAGAAGATACTTGATCTGTCTCAGCACAGAACTTCAAAGCTGTGGTTTCAGCTTATGAATATGGTTGGGATACTTCGTTCTTTCATCAAAGCTGAGCGGATGGGGCTTTGGGACTTACACCTAAAGTCTGTGTCTGAAATGCTACCTTTTCTTGCGGCCTTTGGTCACAACAACTATGCCAAATCGTGCCGAATATACCTTCAGAAGATGGTGAAGCTTGAAGAAACCCATCCTACTGTTCATAGTTCATTCCAACAAGGAATGCACGTCGTCAGACGATCTGATCGCTATTGGGCTGGCTTGTCGACGGACCTCGTTATTGAACAAGAGCTTATACGCTCGTTGAAAACAGCAGGCGGACTGACTAGGGATATGGGCATGACCGAAACCCAGAGGTCACTGTGGGTTTTAGCACGCCCAACCTGCTCTGCTGTTAACCTCCTAATGGAAGATCTGACGCATATTCTCTATGGGACAAGCGAGCAGCACAAGGAGAACGCAGGCCCCAGACAAGAACGAGACTTCAAGGATACGCAGGCGATGGTCATGTACTTTGAAAATGGCTCACCATTCGGAGGGGATACCCAGCTTAGAAGCATTGCTACCGGTTTGACTGCATATGAATCTGCAAACGTTGACTCTGCGAAGGCTGTTGGGATAAAAATCCTTTATGCTATGACTGGAAATGTGGCTAAGGATTTTGTCTTCCGAATAAAGGAACAGGCAGTCCAGATAACAACACAGCAAACAGCTGGAGAAGATTGCAAGCGACTGGATCCAGCTTTGCTATTCCAACGCTTTATTGCGTTAGCCAAAAGGACAAGACTTCCTGAATCAGAGTGCTTCCGGTATGAACTTTGTTCGTATCCCGCTGCTCTGTTTGACAGCTCGTTTATGCCGAGAGTGCCGAACAAGGCCGAATTCGCCAAGGCCATTGCACTTGCATGCAAACTCGAAGAAATTCCGTGTGTGCATGCAAACTCGATACGGATCTTCTGGTCCTTCTCTGCTACCACTGTGATGTCTCCACTAACAAGGTGTACTTCGCCCCAGAGCCAAAGAAAAATAAAGAGCGAAGGTGCTGGGATGTTCATGAAATGAAAAAAAGATTAGGCCAAGAAGTATGTGGTCTGATCCTCTTTGCCCACGCATTCCTTGGGTGTGATTCTACATCACGTGTCCACAACATCAGAAAAGGTCTTACCCTGAAAAAAGTGATAGAAGACGAAAGTTTTCGAGCATCTGCCAAGGTCTTTATGAAGAAGGCAGCAACAAAAATCGAAGTCAAGGAAGCCGGAGAAGACGCACTTCTTATAATATATGGTGGAAAGAAGGGGGAAATCTGAACGAGCTTCGAAAGCAGCTCTTCGAAAGAAAGCTCGTCACAGCAACGGCTTTTGTTCACCCAGAGCAGCTACCTCCCACATCCAACTCTGCAGCATTTCACAGCTATAGAGTTTACTTTCAGGTACGCGCCTGGAATGACGACCGTAATCTAGAATTGGACCCTCAAGAGTGGGGCTGGAAGGACCGAAATGGTACATTGTACCCTGTGATGTCGGACCTACCCCCAGCACCTCCCCAACTTCTTAAGATTGTTAAGTGTCCCTGCCGTTCAAACTGCACCTCTGCTCGGTGCACTTGTGTCAGAAATGGCATGTCTTGCACTCTCGTGTGCAAAACTTGTCAGAGAGCAGAATGTGATAATTCTCCCAAATCAGAAGATCTCATCGACGATCTTGACGACGAAGTTTCAAACTACACTGCCAGTGATTAATGTCGCAAGTCATTTGAAAAGTTGCCTGCCTTTTACCAATGTGATTTTTGTTACCTGTGATTTTAGTCAGTTGATACATTAAGAGATGATTGATTATTTTGAAGAAACCTTTTGGCGATTAATGTGAAACACTTTCAGTTTATAATATCCTTGATCTGATGTTATATTCGAGTTCATCGCATAAAACTACTCAAGAAACGTTGTCAAACGACTATGTTATAATAGAATCTCGAACTTCGTGAATGGTGATGAATGTGAAACACTTTTGGTTCACCGTATCTTAAATCTGATGTAATATTCAAGTTCAGCACATAAAACTACATCAGAAATGTGTTTCCCATGAAGTAAACTCTAAGCCTTGAGAAAATCGAAAATTTAGGCTTAAAAACGAAAAACAAAACACAAACTGCTAAAAAACACAAATTTTGCACCCTACTAGGTTTCTAAAATTTTGTTATGTTGCACAGTTTGTTTTATCTCTGCAATATGTTGTAAAAATCATTTCTGTTGCAATTTGTTTGTAGTCAAACCTTATATTGACTGTACTATAAGTGATTTGAGCTTAGTTAAAGCCAGCCGATCAGAACGAGCTCTTAAAAATCCTGAGCAAGAATAATTATTGCCACTCAGAATTTATAATCTTCGAAATCAGTGTAGAAAATTGTGGCAATATCTGATTACAAGTTTAACTAAACACTAAAAACTGGTTGATATCCCAGTGAAAGCAATTGCGCTGACAGTAGAGGGCAGTGAATCGCCCATTTTTTTCTTTTCTATGTCTGTCATTTGCATCGGACGGCCATAGGAACTTAGAAGAGGACTTATTCGGTCGCAAATTAGAAGCCCCAGTGCCACTTTAAAGGACAAAAATCAATGGGAATGCCACTCGACACCACTTAACGTCTCAAGTACCCTCAAAGCCACTTATGTCATCAAATCAAAACTTCAAGGTGATCGTTTTAATCAAAAAGATCAAAAATACCTAAAATATCAGCCTCCGGCATTTACATGATAGGTGTAATCACATAGATAAGGGACCAAAATTGTGCAAATGACCCAGGTAAAGACAGAGGCTTCATACATTTCAACAGAAAGGTGGACCTATTACATCTTATTGAAACTAGTCATAATGTTAAAGCTTTCAGGGTGAGGTCCTCGGGTACGCGTCTCTACACGTACTCCTCCGAGCATCATTTAGGAAAAGGCTTTATAATGTTTTTGATCATCAAACATCACTAAGACCAAGGCATTGAAGTCCAAAATCAAAACACATAAAATACACATGTCACGACAGCTGTTCAATTGATAGAATAGCTGGGCATAAAAACTTGAGTGGGCTCATTTGGTCGCAAATTAATAATTCTAGTGCCCTTTTTAAGGGCTAAAATGAGTCAGAGGGTACTCTTAAATACCACCTTTTGAATCACTGCAGCCAATTTAAAAGCATATTTTTCCTTACCGACTTTCATTCAGTCCCAAACTCATCTTCCCAAAGTCGTACAAACACTTATTGAAAACTTAAAAATATACTATGCCTTGATATCATTTTGGTTGAAAATTTCAAGCCCAAAAAACCAGTACCTAGTGCAAGGACAATTCTCAAAGCTGATTTTGAATCCAATCAATGAAAAAAAAGGTTTTCTGATTAACATAGAGAGAATATTATATCTAAGACGAACAAAAATTACTGCTTCGTAGTTTATGCAACATGTATTTGTAACATTGGTAAGGATAAACTGACTCGTCAAAAGCACTTCACAGAAAATTTAACTTACTAGAAGTTTTGAGAATACTAAAATTTTAAACTGAAATTTACTGGTTTCATGGCAGGTGACAGACTGGCGAGAGCCTTATAAATCATTATTTTATTTTCTGCAGGGTACTTATTTTCTGCTCCTAATGGCAATTTGTTACGTTGGTTTTGTGTTTTCAGTAAAATGCTAGTTTTTCAGAATTAAAAAAAATTAAGGAAATATTACTAGAAAATCCTCCTTTGAGAAAGAGTGGGTCCTCAAAAATAAATCCCTGCGTACGTACCTGTCCAAAGTTTCAAAAAGTGTATTTTGAAAGTGGTTTGTTTGTGTGTTGGACCGAGGCTGTCAAAAAGAGATAAAGTATGATTTTTTTTTATTTTTTTTTATAATACACATTTATATTATTTTTTAGAAAATGGAAAAGTGCATCACTATCACTCTACTTCACTCCCTCTGCATAGATGCGAAAAAAAAACAATGCTAGCCTTGACCAGCCAGTCATGCCTGCCTATAGGAACGGACCCATAACAATATAATTAACACAAAACATAGCCAAGTTAAAGGACTGGTCACTATTATGTAATTAACTTCAATCTTAATAAAATATTAATTAAAAAAAACTTTTTCCACAAAATAAATTTTTCAAAGAAAAGTAAAGAACTCCATTAAACCAAATATGAGCAAAAACCGAGTCAAACTCAAAACGAGCAGAAATTAACATAAGTTGGGGGCAAAACCCCTATGCCTTCCCAAGGGCAGAACAAAATTTGCACTTTACTGAAAAAATACAAATGAATGTGAATTGTCAGTTTAATATACATATACCGATATTTAGTAATCAAAATGTTAATATTTTTTCATTTATTAAAGTTATGAAAGTAATAAGTTTTATAATTTTTCAGTAAAGTGCAAATTATGTTCTGGCCTTGGGAAGGCATATGGGATTTGAACCCTACTCATGTTAATTTCTGCTCGTTTTGAGCTTGACTCGGTTATTTATTGTAATTTATGTTCATTTTGGTTTCATTTATTTATCGATGTTGATTTGTGGTAGTTTCACGCAAAGGAGTTCTTCACTTTTCTTTGAAAAACTTATTTTGTGGAAAAAGTTTTTTTAATTCATTTCTGTTCGTTTTATGTTGACATAGTCTTTTCAGGGAAAAAGAAAACAATATTTTAAATCTTTTTTTTTAAGACTTTATAGTTTGGCCTGCTATTTGTTTGCTGGAGAAAAATTTTCAGCAATTTTGAACAACATACACCCTTTTAAAAATATGGACACAAATAGTAGTGTTTAATTTAGTTTCATACCTCCTCTAGTTGACCTGAAATAGAAAACTTGACACCATTTGCAAAACAAATCTTTTTACTTTCTTTGATAGCTTGGATACACTTACACTATTTTGATTTGGTTAAATTTTAAGAGCAGAAGTAGCCACGAAAGTTTGAAGGTAATATCCTCAGTCGTTCTTGGGATACTGCTGAGATACCTCATTGAGAATTAGCATTAACACAGTGTATTTTGATTTAATCTTAAGGCAACATTTAGTTTTTAAACATAATGGGCAAATGGGAGGGTGGTCGTGGGAGCGGGACTAGTTGCCCTCCAATCAATTTCGACTATTAAAAAGGGCATTTATCCTTTCTATTTTCAATCGAATAAGCCCTTTTCGAAGTTCCTACGACAAGTCCTTCGATACGAAGTACCCTGGTCTAAAAAATAATAATACATTGTACCCAGATCGATCTTTACTATAAAAATGTCACGCCTTCAAATCACTTTCGATAATTAAAAAGGGTACTAGCCTTTTCAATTTCCAATCGAATGAGCCCTTTTGAGTTTCTGCGACAACATTTTCTATAAACACCTTATACGACCCCAGGGCATAACTTACAACCCTTGCCCTGTGGGCTCTGAGGCGGTTGTCATCCTCGAAGAACTAAATTTCAGAACTTTAAACTACGTTAAAAAAATCGGCTATCTCAAAATCTTAATTGGAGATGTTTGGGGAAGTGGTGGACGTGGGAGAGGTGTTAGTTGCTCTTCCATCACTTTCGAATATGAAAAAGGGCACTAGCCATTTCAATTTCCAATCAAATGAGCCCTTTTGAAGTTTCTAAGACAAAACTTTCTATAAAAGCCTTATATGGCCCCAGGGCATAGCTTACAACCCTTGCCCTGAGGGTTGTGGGGGGGTGGAGGGATTTCATCCTCAAAGACCTAATTTCCAGCACTTTCAACTACGTTGAACAAAATGAATATCTCAAAATTATGATTCGAAGTGTTTGGGAAAATGGTGGGCGTAAGAGGGGGGTTTTTTGCTCTTCAATCACTTTCGACTATTAAAAAGGGCCTTGCCCGTTTCAATTTCAAATCAAATGAACCCTTTTTAAAGTTTCGACGACAATTCTTTCTATAAAAACCTCGTATGCCCCAGGTCACAACTTGCAACCCTTGCTCTGAGAGCGGTGGGGGAGGGGTTGTCATCCACAAAGACATAATTTCCAGAACTTTCAACTACGTAGAAAAAAAGCATGTCTCAAAATTTTGATTGTATGTCTTTGGGGAAATGGTGGGCGTGAGAGGGGAATTAGTTGCCCTCCAATTACTTTAGACCATTAAGAAGGGCACTAGCCATTTCAACTTCCAATCGAACAAGCCATTTTTGAAGTTTCTACGACAATGCTCTCTATAAAAACCTTATATGCTCCCAGGGCATAGCTTAAAATCCTTGCGCTGGAGGATGGTGGGGGGGGGAGGTTGTCATCCTTAAAGACCTTATTTCCAAAACTTTCAACTACGTTGAACAAAATGGCTATCTAAAAATTTTGATTGGATGTGTTTGGGAAAAAGGTGGGCGTGAGAAGGGGGTTAGTTGTCCTCCAATCACTTTCGACTATTAAAAAGGGCACTAGCGCTTTGAATTTCCAATATAATGCACTCTTTTTCAAGTTTCTACGACAAAGCTGTCACTAAAAACCTTATATGCCCCCAGGGCATAACTTGTAACCCATGCCCTGAGGACTCTGAGGGGGAGGGGTTGTCATCTCCAAATCCCTAATTTCCAGAACTTACAACAACGTTGAACAAAATGGCTATCTCAAAATTTTGAGTGGATGTGTTTAGATAAATGGTGGGCGTGAGAGGGGGGGTTAGTTGCCCTCCAATCACTTTCAACTATTAAAATGGGCATTAGCCCTTTGAATTTCCAATCGAATGAGCCCCTTTTCAAGTTTCTACGACAAAGCTTTTAATGAAAACCTTATATGCTCCCATGGAATAACTTATAACCCTTGCCCTGAAGACTGTGGGGGGAGTGTCCTGCTCAAAGGTATAATTTCCAGAACTTCAAACTGCGTGGAACAAAATGGCTATCTAAAAATTTTTATTCGGTATGTTTGGGGAAATGGTGGGCGTGTAAGGGGTTTTAGTTGCCTTCCAATCACTTTCGACTAATAAAAAGGGCACTAGCCATTCCATTTCCTATCGAATGAGCTTTTTTTGAAGTTTCCACGACAACACTTTCTACAAAAACCTTATATGCCCCCCGGGCCTAACTTACAACCCTTGCCCTAAGGAATGTGGGGGGGGGGGGGGTGTCATCCTCAAAGACCTAATTTACAGAAATTTCAACTACGTTGAACAAAATGGCTATCTCAATTTTGATTGGATGTGTTTGGGGAAAAGGTGTGGGTTAGTTGCCCTCTAATCACTTTCGACTATTAAATAGGGCACTAGCCCTTTGAATTTCCAATCGAATGAACTTTTTTGAAATTTCTACGACAACACTTTCTATAAAAACCTTACATGCCCCCAGGGCATAACTTACAACCCTTGCCCTGAGGGTTGTGGGGGAGTGTCCTCCTCAAAAAACATAATTTCTATCTGGAAATTAACTACGCTGAACAAAATGGCTATCTCAAAATTTTGATCGGATGTGTTTGTGGAAATGGTGGGCGTGGAAGGGGTGTTAGTTGCTTTCCAATTGCTTTTGACTATTAAAATGGACACTAGCCATTCCAATTTCCAATCGAATGAGCCGTTTTCCAAGTTTCTACGACAACTCCTTCGATACGAAGCGCCCTGGTATGGAAAAAAATAACAATAATACATAGTGCCAACATTGTTGTTTATTTAGGTAGCGCGATTGCGATGCCTATGATATTTCTGCTCACGGATTTCACAGGAAACAGCCAAAAATAGGGGCAAGTGAAAGAGAGAAATTAAAGGTAAAATAGTAAATATATCGAGACAGCAAAGGCCCCCCCCGCCCGCATGCATATAAACCTAATCCATATATTTTGGTTATTTCCACTTATGAGCCAAATTGTAGAAAGTTCAAGTAATTAAATTACGAGAAGGCCCTATAATAGAAAGGAAATCAATTTGAAAGAAAAATGGTTTCAAACAGTTATCTCCATGGAAGTGTAGCACGCAAATGGCCCCGGACTTAACATCCAGCGGAAATTTAGCTCGCAGGGTTTGACGTCATTTCTCATATTGCTTGGCGACAAAAGACAATCAGTCACTTTTCCATAAAAAGAGGATATTCAACCAACTCGAAAACGAGAGTAAAAAAAAACAAAAAAAACGCCGAACGAGTTTATCAAACTAAGTTGCTACATAAGGTGTTGAGTTAACTGCTGAATAGCTTACAGAGTGGTGAAGGTAGCTTTAGCCTTCGTCTATTACTCCAGTTGGCTCGTCCTGTTTCCTCCTTGTAAAGTTGGTTAAAACATAACTCTAGAGTAAAAACAAAGCGAAACATATCTTTATCTTGAGCCAAGGAGGCACACAGGAATATTTTTTGGACAATTCGTACATAACAGGAAAAGAAAACAAACCAGCTATAGGAACTTAAAGGAAATAATGGAAGGAATTGCAGAGACCATTAGGTTTTAAGGTGGAATGTCGGCCCCCAAAGCTCCATACATAAAAACTCCAGAACACGATAATCAATTGCAACACATCGTCACGCCAAAGCATCAAAGAAAACTACCAAGTAAAAATGTACAAACTTGCAAAAAGATGCATACTGAATTTGAACTAGGTGAATTAAGATGTCTCTGCTGCATCAGAGATACTATGTTTACAAAAGAACGCGGGATATTCAGCATTCATCAACTGACCATTAAGCTTACTTGAATCAGAAAAACTGCCGTTTTAAATCATGAATAAGAAAGATCTCCTTCTGGAAACAACATTTTGAACAGGATTAATATGTTTCCTTCTGAGAGTTGAGATAAAGCGTAAAACCTAGTTTTCATCCTATTTGAATATACAAGTAAAAATTGAAAATACTGTCAAGTTAGAAGAAAGAGTAATTAAGCTAAATTTGAATATGAAATTAATTGTCTAAGCTCACGCCTAGATATTAATTATATAGGTCCAATTTGGAAGTCTTTCAAATTCGACAAGCTGTTATAATAAATTAGTGCTCAGATTTCCAAATCTTCCACTTCAAAGCTATTTTTCTTCCAGTATCTTTTATGTTATCCTTCATCCGCAGAATGTTCCCTAGCCATCTCAACCTTTCTCCCATCATAGCCCTAGAAAGCGGGATTGAACCACACTTTTCGTACAGCCCATCGTTCGTAAAGAGGGGGGCTTTGAATAGATTGGAATGAAGGAGGAGCGTACGTATCTGTGTTGGCCTCAGGCAGCTTGGTGCTGCGGTGAGTTACTGGTAGGTAGGTAACTTGCATGGATTTTCTTGAAAACCGTCTTTTCTTTTCATCCTTAACTGCTTTTCGGTCAAGCTCTAGCAAAGAGGGGTAATAGTTTTTAATAGTCCTAGGTTCCCTGTAAAACAAAACTTCAATGATTCATATATGCTTTACGTCGCTGGGCCGACTATCTTCAAGAAAATTTGTTTTTTGGCAAAAAGGACAATTTATATTTTTGAAAATACGTTAATAAAAATAGTCGACAACCAACTATTGTAACTAATCAAATGAAGTCAAACTTGTAGTTATTTAATATCAATGGATTACTTTGCAAATCATGCTTTCAAAAGACAGACTGTCCAAGTAGTCGTTCCAATGGCCAAAAATATCTTTTTCTTCTTTTACAGTACATATACAAATTGAACTTAAATTTATTCCTAAAAAGTAGCACTAAAGAAATAGCGGTGCTCAAAAGGCTAGGGTGGGCTGTATGAATATTATGTATCAACCGTTTAGCAGCCTACTATTTCGTTAAAAACTAAAAAGACGTGGGAGGGGGAATATAGGTAAACAAAAATACAAGGCATGAGCGAATAGTGTCTAAAATTAGGCTAGAGTGGTCCATAAAAGGAGACATTAAGTTTGATCGAGGGTCAAGTACTTCCACACAGAGTTTTTTTTTCGTATATCTGCTTAACATTTCAGAAAGATAGAATTTAAGACAATTTTTCGCCTAACTGTTAGTAACGAAGTACTAAATGCTGCTTTTTCTAGATGAAGTGGGTCGATATCATTCAGTATGAGAACAAGGACGTACACAAGGGTTGGGGGTTGGGTTTTACGGGGCCTGGTACCCAAAAAATCCTAAATTCTCCTGAACTTCAGGACAGTTTCTATTCAGATTGTCAAATATGTTTTGTTGTTGTCCGCTCGTCCCATTTTTTTTATTAGTACCTTCCCCCCCCCCCCCTAAAAAAGGATTGGGTACGTGCCTGTATAAGGATGAAGAATTATCAGCTTCGGCGGTTTGGTATAGCCCCAAAACGTACAAAGCCCGTATCTCTAGAGTACTCCTAATCAATCGCCTGTAAAGAGCAAGGAGGGGGGGGGGGCAAAATCCCAGGTTACACGGAACGGTTTAAATAATGATGGCTTGAACCTTTTGAGATTTTTTCGGAGCTGGATGAGGGAGAAACTCCCTACAGGAAAGAATGTGGCAAGACTGTTTGCTACTTTGTCAGCATCTGTCGGCTTAACACTCTACCGGGTTTAAAACAAGAGTGTTATATTTCCGTATAGCATATGCAAATTTGTTCAATCTAAAGCTAAATATATACTAACCAGTTCTATGTTGAATTCTGGTACCCATAGCCCCCAAGGTTGAGGAGCCTCACCTCAAGCGTTTCAAATACGGTACCTTTTTTTGAAAAATGGGTTCAGTGCTATTAAAATTCTGCAAACAAGAAAAATAGATAAGTTTACATCTCAAATTCAAGGAGAGAAATGGCCAAAATTTGGGCTTTATTTGAGTCATTAGCGGAGGCACTTCTTTAAGCTTTGATTCTCCCCTGTTTTTTTCTTCTCCACTGTTTTTTTCCTGGCCATAGAGCCTTGCGGGGGAGTTTAAATAGAAGTGTATTTTGTAAAGTTTATTGATAGATTGATTGAGTTTTAGATTAGAAGGCATCCATTCGGGGTCTCCTGCTTAATTACTCTAATTTTTAATATTTTAATAGATTAATTTCTAATAAATTACTCTAATTTTTAATAGTCTCTATCCCCACATCCCTTAGCCCCCCTTACATCCAGCTTTAGTTATATGTAATAGACCTGGAAAAATCAGTGGCGGACTGTGTCTATTTTTAACAGAATAGTGGACTATACTCAAGAATAAACATAAGTTTAGGTCAAAATTACTAAATTTCCTCAGTAAGGTTTTGTGCTCTTTTTTGTTTTGTAAGAATATTTTCATACACATTAAACTAAGACAAGGACATCTCAGATATAATTTACCACATTTCCTTATTCTAAGGCTTTATTCATTACACATAGTTAAGGAAAAAGAGAAAAAATGTAAACACGAGGACGAGATACGGTATTCCCTTTGCGCTTGTTAATCGTCAAAATCTTCCTCTTTTAAAGATTAAATACTTGAAAAGGAAGCAGAATGGAGACACATGTCACTTTTTCTTTTAATACAAGTCATTTCCAGACTACGTCTCAACAATAGACTTGTTAGATAAATAGACACCAGATAAAGTAGAAACGGCATTGCTATACGTGAGCAGGTAAACAGCTACCATGGATTTAACAAGAATGGAGGCAAAATCAGTTTAGATAATCAGACCTAACAGCTAGTTTTGCTGCCGATTTAACTGCTCTGCTGCAATAGCCTGGAGAGAAACCTTAAGAAATCTTTGCTATTGATGTGTAAGAAAATGTGCGAAGAGCTCGAAAAAACGTAAGCTCTGTGCAGTATAATACAAACTAATGCGTCTATGGTCCCAACTCATAGACTGTACATTTAATACTCGACTCTAAATTAACGGTCATTCTCTTCAATACCTTTTGAGGCTCAGAGCTTAAGCTTATTTCGAATTATTGTGAATGAACGCTTGGGTATCAAAACTTTAAGCACACTGACCATAAAAACAATTTTCCAGTAATTACCGTCTCAGCAGGAAATTCCTATCTAAATTGAATAGCTACTACTACTACTAACAACTCACCGCAGCACCAAGCCGCCTGAGGCCGACACAGCTACGCACGATCCTTCTCCATCCCAGTCTATTCAATGTCTATTCAAAGGGGTTCTTTACACCCTCCCAGAAGTTCCCATTTCCTTTAAATCTTTTTTTTTATGACATCCTTCCACCCCAAACGAGGACGACCTGCTTTCGGTTTAGCCCTAGACGGTTGGCCGAAAAGGACAATCTTCGGCTATCTGTCATCTTTCATCCGCAGAACATGCCCGAGTCATCTCAACCCTTCTGTAATTACAACTCTAGAAAGCGGGATTGAGCCGCACTTGCCTTACAACCTATTGTTTGAAATACGATCAATCGGCCAGGTAGCCAGAACAATCCGTTGGTAATTTCTCTGGAAAACATCTAGCAAATCTTCATCCACTTTTCGGAATGTCCATGCTTCAGAGCCATCTTTGACCATTGTCTTCACTGTAGCTTCCAACATTCTAATCTTGGTTTGCAGACTTATCTTTCTGTTCTTCCAAACTTTTTTTAACTGTGAAAAAACACATTGACCCTTGGCTATTCTACTTTGAACATCTTCACTGCTCCCAACGTCTTTACTAATAATAATACCAAGGTAAGCGAAGCTGCCCACCTGATCAATCTTTTCGTTACCCAATGTCATCTTTTTATCTTCACTTATTCCTAGCCTTAGTAATTAACATTAATTTTCAAGCCTATCCTAGCACCCTGAAACTCGGAAAATATCTAAAAGTTCATTCATTTTGCTCACACTTTCATCTAGGATGCTTAAATCATCAGCATAATTGAATAACAATGTTAGCAAAATGAGCTACTTGTTTTAAATTAAAAAGAAGAGGATACATCTACCAATTTCTCAGATATATCAGTCAACAACTCAATTGTAGGAACTAAATACTACGAACTGAAAAAAACGTAAATATCCAACGCACTGGTCTTAACAGCTTTTTCCTATTGGATATTAAACTTCTTGAAAATTCGCAGGAACGGAGCTATTTCTTCCCCAGCTTTAAACTGGTCATTTCGGGAAAGAGATTTGAGCTTATCGACAACTGTTTTCGCAATATTTCCTTTTATAATTGCGAAAAAAATGGTTGTGCAAACTCCAGTCGCGTACACAGTATTTGTATTAGGGGAGGGGGGAGGGTAGAAGAGCCAAGAAGGGAACGATATTTTGAAGGCGCAATACTTGGAAAAATAAATAAGAAATCGGTGAGTTTAATGGAAAATATAAGACAATATAAACCATTTACAAAAATTTTGAAACTTCCGAGAAAGAGCTAGAGCCCCCGCCCATGCCTGGGCATGGACATGCGCAACCATATCCACCTACATCATTTATCGGAGCATTGCAACTAATTCTGAACTCCGCATTTGCATCCACATCGAAGCCACCTAAACTGGATCAATACCTACAGTTATGAACTGTACAACTTCAAAGCTAAATAAGCGCAATTCGCCCTATTACAGGTAGAAAATTCTTGTATTTTCTTTTTTTTTCTTTTTTTTTTGCAAGAAATTCATTTTTAATGTTTAATTTGTCTTCAATAGAGCAAAACAATTATGCTAATTCAATGATTTGTTGCAAATAATTGTGCTAAGCTCTGCTGAACGAGGGGTAAATTCCGTTAAAGAAATTTTAAACCTTTCATTTTTCTTATTTTCAAGAAAATTTCAAAACAGCTAATTACACCAATTAAGAAAGGCGAAGTTTCAGATATTGTGCAGAACAATCTATAGTCTCAAGCTTACTGGAAAGAAGGACACATATTTAAGGACACAGGTGTGACTGTATTTTTCCATTTGCATTTACTGGAATTGAAACCTTTTCCTTTTTGAGAATTAAACTTCTTAAAAAAAAAGTTTAAAGACGGTCACTGATAAATACTTCTTCTGATTGGTCTGCGTCCCCCTGGCCTGCAAAAGAGGCCAGTTTACTTGTTGTGTGTTTACATGTTTTGAGATGAGTTCATGGGAAGTTCATCACAGATCAATCAAGATCAATCAGAAAATCATCCAAATTTCAAAAAGATGAAACATATCCACTTTTTTGCTATATATCCGCCAAGTCTTTTCTGCTTAGTTTCAAGAAAGTCTCAACCACATCAAATGCAGACACTGCCAGTCTAGGATCTTCCACCCACAGTCTCAAGCTTATGTCCCAAACTAAATGGAACAATGTAAACATGAGGACGTGATACGACGTCTCCATTCTACTTATTAGTCTTGAAAACTTTTCTTTTTCTTTGGGAGATTAGTCTCGTTGAAACAGACAGAATGGAGCCATATGGTTCCAAAGCTTCTATACAAGTCATTTCCTGAACTAAATCTCAGTTTATAGACTGTATATTTAATAAAGCGTTCTTCTAAGATACCAACGAAGACAACAGTCTCTTGCTATTATATAAAAAAAAATAAACAGAGATGGGGATATTTGTAAAGATAGTTAATGAATAAAACAGCTTGAGAAAATCCCAATACTTTAACAAACTATCCACAATTATATTGAAATGTGAATAAATGAAAATGACAAGGAAAAAGGAAACCAAAGGAAAAAGGAGCTAATACTAGAGACAATAGAGGAAGCGGACGGAGGCAAAAAAAGTCCGTGAAGCACACTTTTTTGCTCGAAAAAGGAGGGCAGGGAGGGCTGATACATACAAAAAAAGCTCTTTAGCTACCAAAAATGTAGCTATGTGGGCTATTTATCACCCCCTTTCACTCGCTGCAGTTGGCAACTCAGCCTCTGGCCCTCGTACATAGCGGGCTTGGGCCTTTGACTCTCACAAATATTTAGTCTGCAAGTTACTCATTTTTCCTGATGAATTACTTCATCTTAATTTCAGCGTATATACACAAAAAAAAGGCACTCATCGAGAAGATTATATATAGCCAACTAAGATACTACATGTGCTATTTTTCAACAGGAACAACAATTAGCAACCAGTTAGAACCAGTTTTCACACGAAAGAACTAGTTTTGTTCATTAGAACTCAAAGGTCAAGAACAGCAGACAGCGTTCGTGATACTGAAAAGAAGAAAATAGAAAGATAACGCCCCTATACTGTGGATAAATATTGTTTTACAAAGCGTTTCCAAGAAATAAAACCTTCCTTAGGGATTAATAAGTTATGTTACGAATTGAGCTGGCCTTTTACATGTAGCTATAGTAACAGTGAATATTCAAACGAAAGCAACTACACCCAAAGAGCATATGTCTATGCAGCAATTGTGACGCTCTAGTCTAACGATAGGACAAATGCCAAAGGAAGCCAACTAATAATAGAAAGTATTAGGTTGGAAACATGTCGGTAAGATTTTCAAAGAAAATAAGTTATGTTTTTACAAAAGCCACGACATCCAAACAGTATATGGCTATGTAGCAATTCTGAAGCTCTAGACTAAGGATAGGACAAATGCCAGAGGAACTCAACTACTACAAAGAGAAAGCATCAGGTTTGAACCATGTCGAAAAGAATGTAAAAGAAAATAATTTGACTGGGGAATAATTAATTGCAGCCCCCCCCCCCTCTCGACTCAAATATAAGAAAAAAAGCCGGATAAAAGTAAAAATTTGATCGAAGTGGAAAAATCCCCAGCAACAGCACCCGGGGCAGCTGCCCCAATTATCCGCCCCCCCCTCCCCTCCCTTGAACGGTTCTGAACACATAACATCGTGATTACCCTAATCTAAAAAACTATCTAAAAAGCTAGTAAAAATGACCCCCATTTCACAGTAACCGAAGGAAAAACCGTCGGTAATGTGACCACAAGCTCGGATACCGACAGATCAGTGCATGATTTAGGAACCGTTGCACCGTCAAAAAATATGTAAGCCACAGAACTGGAAAAGGACTATCAACTATAGAGCATTAAGGAGCCAATCGACCTATCTGAAAAATTGTGTACGCCAAAAAAGTTCGTTTCCCGATGAGAGCTCCGTCGGTTTTGAAATGCAAGAAATAGATGAGAAATGTGCACTTTGAAAGAAAACGTTCCCCCACAAATTAGTGATTTGTTTCCTCTGACTAGACCTCTATTTCAAGAGGTTTGGCTACTCTTTAGGCCTAGCGTATATCCTTTGTTGCCACTTTAACGCCATGTTACAGCGTCGACTGCACTATATTTGACTTCACCAAATGATTAAAAATTGTAAGAATTACGTGAAGTATTAAGCAAATTATTCCTTTTGCTCCGAGCAAAACCTGCATTTATATTCAATTTAAATATAACCTGTTTAGTCCAGTGAGAACTGGAATGAAGTGAATCATCCAGTGAGAAGTTTTTCGTGTAGCCTACACCAGCCTACATTGTCTCACTAGGGGGTTCTAATGGGCACTTCTTAAAGCTGTGACTACAGAATACATGAACATGGAGAAAGAATAGACTCTAGTGGAATAGGAACCTTAATTGGATGTAGTTTAGTGAGTGGAAACTGTGATCAGCAATTTTACTGCTCAGTCTGCTAATTCACAGAAGTAGATCTAAGATAAAACCAATTTCAATCCTACCATTAAAGAAAATATTATGCAAGCGTAGTGCATGCAAGGTTCAGTAGCTGCCTTGGTACTTGTGTGTTATTCAGTACACACTCGAGAAGTGAAGTTAGGTTAATCCTGATGAAATATACCAAAATATGATGAAGATATAATACCTTAGAAACAAATTTGGGCAATATATTTGCACGTTAGGGGGGTGGGTGGGGTAAAGTATAGCGACTCTGCATGCAAAATGTGTTAACTACAATTATTCTGCATTTTATGAAGTAAGAATTGTTTTCTAACTTCACGCTGTCCAAATACTTTGCCCCCCCCCTTATGTGCAAATATACTCGAAGTCCATTATATTCTGTCACCCGTCACTTGTTTTCCACTGAGCGTAAGCCAATTGTCTCTTAATACAGACAGATAAAACCGGTTTTCATACATCTAAGAGAAAACTTCTCAAGTGTGTTCAGAAAACAATCGTTTGACGCACATTACGGCTTTATAAAAAAAAAAAAAAAATTGTCACCAGAGTTACGAAGAGCAAAAACGATAGACCAAATTGATTCGGCGTTTAATAACGGCCAGTACCTGCTATTTTATTTTTAGATTAAAAACGAAGAAGATGTTCATGACATCGACCATGAGCAGCTCATTAGACCAGTAAGAAATTAATGTACAAAGCCAACATCTATGGATTGGTTTATGCCTTATTCAACTAATAAAAAGCAATTATTGTTAAAATAATGGCCGCGCCCATATCCGAGTCTTGCAGAGCTGTAATTTTTAACCGCAGATTTTTACCAGTCTTGCACGATAGGAAAAAATCGTCTTTTCTAATGTTAGGGTGAAATGTTAGGTAGCTGAAGCAGATGTAACCCTTGCTAACAGCCTAGATTAATTTCTTGTGGCTCCAAATTTCCATTGGCCTTTTTAAAATTCCAGCAAGACAAAGTGCACTGAGTTTAAAAATAATTTCAAAATGGAGGTGTTCCTAAATATTGCTATGGTTGTTAACGACACGTTAGTCAAAAAGATTTCCATTGTACGGATACTTCGGATCCAATTCTGATGAAATTCAACTTTGAAGGAACACGCCGATACGAAGCGTTGTTTGTTTTTTCAGACTGTCCTTCGTTGAGCGACGCATAGCGTCAGTCGGGTATAAAAAAAGTCGTACTCCATAATCGTAAATTTTCAGAAGAGCAAAAAAAAAACCCACAACTTTTTTATTTTCCCTCCGATAACCGTAGAACAAAAACAGATTAATATGTAAAATCAATCCGTTTTTGTTCTATGGTTATCAGAGAGGAAAAAAAAAGTTGCGAGGTTTTTTTATGCTCTTCTGAAAATTTACAATTATGGAGATACGACTTTTTGATACCCGACTGACGATAGACAAATTAATAAATGTGCCTTCAGTGAAAGACACACAATCCTACAGCACTTCCATTAGGGCTGGTGGAAGGCAGATAATGGGAATTTTTATCACCCATCAGTGAGATTCAAACAAATGGATTCCTGCAAACTGTACTGGCTACTCTGACCACTACGGCGGTCAGAGCTACGGCGGCCCAAAGATAAACTCTTCTGAGCAAATTTTCCTTATTTATGCAATTTTGTAGACTTTAATAATACATTTAGATAAATATTACTTACAGAAATTTTTCGGAAGAAACAGAAAATTCTTCACGAATATACACTGAAACCCAGAACTGAACATCTGGGTGGCCTAACTGAGCCCTGCATAAAAATATACAAATAGGCTTGCGACTTCCCAATAAAATAACGGGAATTATTAAAAAAAAATGTTATCTCAGACGAATGGGCAGCGCTATTTTTCAGTTTTTTTTTTCTTTTTGCATGTAGTTTTGTCTTTGCCGCTAAAAGCTCCTGTGCGCAAAATATATATTCATTTATTATTAGTAGAATGTTGATAATAACCAATTATAGGTGATAAGGTCGTGGGACTATATCAACCCAGATGTTGGTAACCTAAACTAAGAGAGAATCAGTAAATACCTTGGCGTCGTATGCCGATTGTTTGATTACTTCTGGTGCCATCCAAAAAGGTGTCCCTACGAATGTGTTCCTCTTCGAAGTAGTGTTAGTCAGTTGACCAGCAACTCCAAAATCCGCTAATTTGACGTCGCCCATTTCAGATAATAACACATTAGCGGCTAAAATTGAAAAAAAGTCATTGAGCTTTAGATTTTAGTAGAAGCCAGGTATTACCCTAAAAAGGGGTACCAAAGAATTGCTACTAAATAAACTGACCAAGGTTCGAAGCAATTGGGTAATTAAAACAGGCATCAGTAACAATTCTGAAGACGAATACATTCCTAACTTTACTTTTAACGTGCAAATCGTTTACTATTATTGCTACTGACGGCGCAACACTGCACTAAGCCATATGAGGTCAGCACAGCTGCACACGTTCCTGCTTTGCCTTAATTTATTACGAGCCTCACTCTTTACTCCATCTACGGAGTTCTCACTTCCTTTAAATCTAATATTGCGGTGTCTACTCCATTTGAGGACGTCCTGCTTTTCTTTTGGGCCTAGCTGGATTGTCAAAAAAGCAAGATTTTTGGCAACTACCATCCATAGAACTTAGTCTTAACCTTTCTTTCACTAGAGCCCAAGAATATGGAACTGAACTACGTTTTTGTCCAACTCGCGCTTGATATATTCTTCCAAGTAAATGCACATGAAATTGTTCATGGACAGTTACAGCAGAAAAGCTCTAACATATCTTCCTCAACCTTTCGAAGCGCCCCGTTTCACAGCCATACTTGGCCCCTGTCAGTACAGAAGCTTTTAGTTTCCAAACTTTAGCTCAGATTTACCCCACCATTCTTCCAAACTATTTTCAACTGCGAAAGAAAACCCTGCACCTTGGCTATTCTTGTTTTTAAATCTTCACTGCATCACATAATTTTTACAATGCGACCTAGTTAAGCAAAGCAATCCACTCGATAGCTCTTCTCGTTAACTAAAACCTCCTTGGCATCCTCATTCACTCCCACTTCAAGGGAACTGATTTTTTTAAATTTATTTCCAAACCTACTATTTCATCAGTTACTCTCAAAATGTCCAAAAATTAATTGATTTCGTTCATAATTTTATTTAGGCAACTTGACTTCGGACTGAGAGAGAAAAAAAAAATGATAAGAAACGATATGTTAACAAGATTGATTCCAAGGTTATAACGCTGGTATTCTCACCAAAATATTTTTTTTTATATTTGACGTAGTATTAGGCTAGTTAGCTTATCAGCAAGACAAAAACCAACTAATTTCACACAGCCTGCTTCTAAAAAATCAATTAGTTGTAAAAATAAAAGAGCCTTAATAAGCAAATATAAAATTATAAGAATAATGGCACCTTGATCCATATTTTAATTGAGCAATTGACCAGACATTATCTTTAATGTAAACAACTTTTAAACAATGTCTAACCCGAAGTCGAATCAAGAGCAAACAAGGCCAAAGGATAAGTTTGGAAATATTTCCCTTTGATTTCAGGCTGATAAGAAATCGTTTACGGTATATGCGTCACATTATTTCTAAACCGAGGAAAACGAATGATAATTGAAGACATTTACAGCAAGAGCAAATAGAACTCTTTTTTATTTATTAATGTGCTGTACATCTTAATATTGCTTCTTTGCTACCCAAGGGTCTTTGCAAAACCATAACACGTTAGCCAACATCTTAATCGAGGGTGGAGAGGGATATGGATAGGACCAGCAGTACAGGGCCCAAAAAATAATTTTTCTTGTTCGTGAAATCTAACAGAGGAGAAGAAACATTTGAGTGTTAGAGTTCACTTCAAAAGGTTAGTTTTCCCTTCTTTTTTTTTTTTAGCACTGAGACAGATTGGCAGAGGTCCATGCCGAGATTTCTGCTTCTTTCTGTACACCGACAGAAATTACCCTCGTTTTCTTTTTTTTTCTTTTTTTATTTTTGTCAAACGTCATGTATAGCCAGTGTTGTCTTAGAACGTATTTACTCTTGTAAGCTAGGCAGACTGCTCTAATCATCGTCCTTATCAGCTTCAGAAGAAAGTTTACTTATGCGGAAAAAAAAATTAAAGCCAAAACAACCATTCCCCATGCTGTATTGCTGGTTATGGGGCAGTTCAGCAGGGATATGGATAGGTGGAGAGGACCAGCTTCAAAAATGCACAAGAATCTCTTCAATAAATTTTAAAGAGTGAAACAGAAAAAGAAATTAATTTTGGACACAAAACGGCATTTTCTTTTCTGAGCCTAAGAACCCACCTATGCAGACTGCCTGATTCTTCTAAACTTTTGACCGGAGTCGCACCAATTCCAAAAACGATTTCTATACAACCATCTTATATGGGATATATATATCAATCAGTATTTCAGCTGATAAGAAAAAAAAAATTCTAAGAAATAAGGCTATTTTCTACAGTGAAAAATAAAGCAATATATGCATATTTATATACGGAATAGCAGTGCTTAGCGAATTAAAATAAAACAAACCAGACCATAAACATAATACACAATCTAAAACTGCCCAATGAAATAAAATTCTAACTTAGCACCAGAATTAAAAGGGCCTGGGCCAACCGAACAAATTACTTTCGGGCCAATCGAACAAATTACTTAGCAAAAGTTCACCCGAGACTGACAAAAGAAGTTTCATCATTCAAGTAATCTTAAATTAAAAAAAAAAAAATTTTTTCTTTGTGGTGCCGTTTAGTAACATTTTTTTTTTATTGCCCTTTCCTTTTACACAGGGCAGCATCTTTTTTATTATTAAACGAGGAAAAGAACAAAAAAAAAAAAAAAAAAAGAGCGGAAGTTAACATGAAAATGGCTCAAAACCCCTATGCCTTCCCCAGGTCAGAACATAATTTGAACTTTACTGAAAACATATAAATGTTTTTACTTTTATAACTTTAATAAATCAAATAATATTAACATTTTGATTACTAAATATCAGTATATGAATATTAAACTGAAAATGCACATTCAGTTGAAATTTTCCCAGTAAATTTCAAAATGTGTTCTGGCCTTGGGATCACACAAGGGTTTGATCCCCATTCATATTAATTTCTGTACGTTATGATTTTAACTCGGTAATTTATTTCATCTCTGTTCGTATGGGTTTTCAATTATTTACCGATACTGATTTGTGGTAGTTTCACGCATAGTAGATTATTTGATTTTATTTTTGCTCATTTTTGGTTAAATGGATTTCTTTACTTTTCCTTGAAAAACTGATTTTCTAGAAAATGTTTTTTTTTTAATTAGTTTCTCTTTGTTTTATATTGACATGGTCTTTTCAAGGAAATACAAAATAATACTTTAAATCTTTTCGTTTTTTTTAAAGAATTTATATTTCGGTCTGCTATTTGTATACTGGAGAAAATTTTTCAGCAATTTTTAACAACATACACCCTTTTAAAAATCTGGACACAAATAGTAGTGTTTAATTAATTTTCATACCTCCTCTAGTTGACCTGAAATAGAAAACTTGATACCATTCGCCAAAAAAAAATCTTTTTACTTTCTTTGATAGCTTGGATACACTTACGCTATTTTTATTTGGATAAATTTTAATGCCTTATTGAGAATTAGCATCAACACAGTGCATTTTGATTTAATCTTAAGGCAACATTCAGTTTTTAAACATAATGGGCAAATGGGAGGGTGGGCGTGGAAGGGGATTAGTTGTCCTCCAATCACTTTCGACAATTAAAAATGGCATTAGCCCTTTCTATTTTCAATCGAATGAGCCCTTTTCGAAGTACCTACGACAACTCCTTCGATACGAAGCGCCCTGGTCTAAACAAAAAAAAAAAATAATACATTGTACCCACAACGATCTTTACTATAAAAATGACAAGTCTTCCAATCACTTTCGACTATTAAAATTTCAATTTCCAATCGAATGAGCCCTTTTTGAGTTTCTACGACAACACTTTCTATAAACACCTTATATGCCCCCAGGGTATAACTTAAAACCCTTGCCCTGAGGGATGTGAGGGGGGTTGTTATCCTCAAAGACCTAATTTCCAGAGCTTTCAACTACGTTAAAGAAAACCGCTATCCCAAAAATTTGATTGGAGGTGTTTGGGGAAATGGTGGGCGTCAGAGGGGCGTTAGTTGCTCTCCAATCACTTTCAACTATTAAAAAAGGCACTAACCCTTTTAATTTCCAATCGCATGAGCCCTTTTGAAGTTTCTACGAGAACGCTTTCATTAAAAAACCTTATATGCCCCCAGGGCATAACTCACAATCCTTGTCCTGAGGGCTGGAGGGGGGGGGTGTCATCCTCAAAGACCTAATTTCCAGACCTTTAAACTACGTTGAAGGAAATTGCTATCTCAAAATTTTGATTGGATGTGTTCAGGGAAATGGCGGGCGTGAGAGGGGGTTAGTTACCCTCCAATCACTTTCAACTATTAAAAAGGGCACTAGCCGTTTCCATTTCCAATCGAATGATCCCTTTTTAAAGTTTCTACAACGCTTTCTATTAAAAAAACAACCTTATATGCCTCCTGGGCATAACTTACACCCCTTGCCGTGAGGGCTGTGGGGGGAGTGTCATCCTCAAAAACATAATTTCCAGACTTTTTAAGTACGTAGAACAAAATGGCTATCTCAAAATTTTGATTGGATGTGTCTGGGGAAATGGTCGATGTAAGAGGGGTATTAGTTATCCTCCAATCACTTTGGACAATTAAAAAGGGCACAAGCCCTTCTAATTTGCACTCGAATGAGACCTTTTTGAAGTTTCTACAACATCACTATCTATAAAAACCTTATATAAGCCCAGGGCATAACTTACAACCCTTGCCCTGAGGGCTCTGAAGGGGTTATCATCCTGAAAGACCTAATTTCTAAAACTCTTAACTACGTTGAACAAAACGAAAATCTAAAAATTTTGATTGGATGTGTTTGGGGAAAAGGTGGGCATGACAGAGGGGTTAGTTACCCTTAAATCACTTTTGACTTTCAAAAAGAGCACTAACCCTTTGAATTTTCAATCGAATGAGCCCTTTTTCAAGTTTCTAGAGCACAGCTTTCAATAAAAACCTTACATGCCCCCAGGGCACAACTTACAACCCTTACCCTGAGGGCTGTGGGGGAGTATCATCCTCAAAGATATAATTTCCGGACCTTTCAACCACTTTGAACAAAATGGCTATCTCATAATTTTGATTGGATGTGTTTGAGTAAATGGTGGGCGTGGAAGGGGCGTTAGTTATCTTCCTATTACTTTCGACTATTAAAAAAGGTAGCCATTTCAATTTCCAATCAAATAAGCCCTTTTTCAAGTTTATACGACAACACTTTCTATAAAAAATAAACCTTAGATGCCTACAGGGCACAACTTACAACCCTTGCCCTGAGGCCTGTAGAGGGGTTGTCATCTTCAAAGACCTAACTTGCAGAACTTTCAACTACGTTGAACAAAATTGCTATCTCAAAATAGTGATTGGATGTGTTTGGGGAAAAGGTGGGCGTGAGAGGGGGTTAGTTGCCCTCCAATCACTTTCCACTATTAAAAAGGGCAGTAGCCCTTTGAATTTCCAATCGAATGATCCTTTTTTGAAGTTTCTACGACAACGCTTTCTATAAAAACCTTATATGCCCCAAGCATAACTTACAACCCTTGCCCTGAGGGCTGTGTCCTCCTCAAAAACATAATTTCTATTTGGAAATCAAGTACGCTGAACAAAATGGCTTTGTCAATATTTTTATTGGATGTGTTTGAGGAAATGGTGGGCGTGGAATGGGCGTTAGTTGCCTTCCAGTCAATTGCGACCGTTAAAAGGACATAAGCCCTTCTACTTTCGAATCGAATGACCCGTTTTCCAAGTTTCTGCGAAAACTCCTTCGATACGAAGTGCCCTGGTCTAAAAGAAAAAAAAAATAATACATTGTGCCATCATCGTTCTTTACTTAGGCAGCGCGATTGCGCTGCCTATGATATCAGCTGAATCTACTTTAGGAATTAATAAAAAAAAAAAAAAAAAAAAAAAAAAAAAACATAATCAAGCAAGCTAGCCCGTACATGCCAATTTTATCAACCGGCTTTATAAAAGCTATTTTTATTAATATATAAAAAATTGTCTGTAAATTGTTCGTGGAAATTATGGGTATAAACGCCCCGTGAGACAAAATTCATAGAAGCGAGGATATTTTTTTACAAAGGCAACTTCTGTTTTCATTTTTATAGAATATTAGATTAAAATAAAAACCTAATTTTCATGGGTAGCCAAAACTAAATTTACTTCTAATTAACTTTGTCATTTATTGATTTAATTTACTACATAAAAAACACACAATAAGCTATTAAAGCTTGGGATTTTCGAGGAATGTTCTGACAAAAATAAATACTAGAGACCTATTAGGCTATGAAAGCTACAGCCTATATGTTGTAAAATGAACAGGATTCATAGATTATAAATTCAAAAATAAACATTCAATCGCACGAAGTTAACAGACAAAAAAAATATATCAGTTGAGAGTTTCTGAAAACTAACATTTAAAATAAACATATTTACAATAATAAAATTTGAAAAAGAGCACAGTATTGTGAACATTAACCAACATAGATTAGAAACAACATCAGATTAACTGAAACAAAACATAATAGTCTTGATTAGGCTTTAAAAACAAAAAAAATACGAAAGACGGTTAAAAATCTTCATACATCTGCTGACAATCCCCAATGGAGGAAGTTTTCCCCAAAATCATTTTTGCAAACTAAGCTCTGAATAAATATCAAGCTCTGAAAAAGACAGCTTCTTTCTATTGAAAATGGATTTCTTTTCTTTTCAGAAAGGAAAATTCTTTGTTTACGATTTAAAAAAAATCTGCAATTTATGTTCTAAAGGGCTACATTTTTCGCTCCTGATTATTCCATATTCAAATTAAAAATAAAAATAAGTTCAAAATGACTGAGCATTTGCAGTTCGGAGTGATTAGGCTAAGTGGAAAGTGATTACGCATATTAGCACAGCTGCATACTCAATGAGATAGAAGATTGGATGAACCTGTTCTCTAAGATTAATCTGAAAAACGCCCTCCCTCTTCCACCCTTACCCAAACTACGACCCACGAAGGCGTTTTAAGCTCCTACTCTCCCACCTTTTCCCACATTTAAGGCTTTAAAACTCAGATAAGACAAAAATTTATTGCTTTGAAAAAACAAAACAAAAAAGACTGAAGTTTTTTCACTGAAGCTCCCTATGGTTCTAGGTTTTGGCAAAGGGGTTACCAAGATTTCGGCAGGGTTTTAAGGCTAATTTCAACTTGTGTTCAAATCGGGACGGATTGTCGTAGAATCTTTCAAACCTTAAAAGTAGGAAAGGAATGGATGCCAGAGGCTGGAAACATTTCCTATGCCCCTTAGTTGGGCTGTAGACCCATTCCAGGAGATATTCCATGAGGAAAGGAACGGGGGAGGGTGGGTACTCTAAAAAAAAACCGCCTGCTCAAAATTTGGGCGGTTAATCAATTCATGAAAGTTTCGTTTACCAAACTTGCAACTTTTCCAGTTATCGAAATGTCTTTGAACAATAACTTTGCCAATGACGCACAATGTGTTCCGGCTTGAATGACCGACTTGTTGCAATTTAAATAACAAGAGCAAGTTTGTTTTAACCAAACAAACAATAATGAAGCGGACATGTCAATTTGTGTCAAGTGTGCAAAACAGTTGACATCCTCTAATCAATCATCTTATCTCGATTTTTTATTTATTTATCATTTTTTTTAACAAGAAGAAAACTATCTATAGAAAAATTTACTTGCGTAAAAATTCAGACTGTGTCTAATTAAACGTGCTGGGAAGTTTAACCCTTAACTGGTCGGGTGTGTGTTTTTTTTTTTTTTTTTTTTTGTTGTTATTGTGTTTTTTTTTTTTTTTTTTTACGTAACTGGTCGACTCGGGTAAATATTTACTCCATAACGAAAGCACTTGTAAATAAAAGAAATATTTCAGATAAAAAGTTGTAATTTAACTCCAAGCAAATAAAATCATATAGTTTAACATGAAAATGAACCATCTCGGCACATTCTGGGCACACTTCGTTGAGGAGGTCCTTGCAATACCCCTTTTTGCAGTTGATACAGACCCTAGTCGTTCTCTGTTCAGCTGAACGAGAACAGAGACTGAAGCGTTGATTTTTACGACCAGAACATGAAACTTCAGTGAAACATTCTGATAATATTGGACACCAACTTTCCAAGGTCTCATGGAAGGGAGTTGATGGATACTCTAACCATCAAATTAGGCTTCGTAGGGATAGTCCCAATTGTGTGAGGATCTTCCGGCGCTTATTCACCTTTTCTTGACTTCTTATTGTGTCAACAAGTATTCCTGTACATACGCCTGCAATATTCAGCATTGCAAAAAAGATTGTAAGTGACCAGCGCTGACAGCAACAGCTGTTAGTTTAGTTAGTAATTTCTGATTGAAACAGTCAAAGCCAGATTTATTAGTGCTGCAAAGCTTGACTATCACCGATTTATTTGATTTTGCATCTATTGTGTTTTTGTTGTGCATTGAAAAGATCAAAGCTACTCCTTCGCTCTTCCTAGGTTAATACGATGCAATAGTCTTCTTCAGATCAAAACTGAAGACAGAGGAACCAGGCTCGTGTTCTCTCAGCGAAAGAAACGCTGCTCCGATCTCGCACTTGTTCTTTCTGAGAGTTCCAGCTACCCTGGATCGATCTTGAACATCAGGTGAATGTGATATTATATTGGAAGAGCGAGTACGTGGAGTTGGCGGTGGCTGCTTGGACCGTTTTGTTCTGCAGTCTCTGCCTATAAAAATACTCACGAGCTTCTTCCGCCACCTTGCAAGAGGAACGTCATCTTAGTCTAACGTGCTCGAGATCTGGGGTTCCTGTACATCTAGAGAACTAGTTTGTCGGGCTTCTACGTCTTCCTCTTCGTCAGTTTCGCCTTCTATGACATCTTCTTCGACGTTCTCTTCAAACTGAAAATCAGGATCCCTATCGTGATCTTCATCTTCGTCTGTTAGATTTTCTGCTGCAAGGTGTTCCATTACTTCTTTCTCCATTAGTTGCTTTTGGCTACTCATTTTGACTTCCCAGAAAAATAAGGAATGAAATGGATAGGCAAAGTGTGGTAAAAATATTCACCTTCTTGGCAACAAATACTTTTGGACCAGTAGAAACGCTATATTTCCTGCTAAAAAGGTTGAAAGACCATCAGTATCGGTATACAAAAGATAAACCATGGAAGTAGTGCAATTAATAATTTTCCTATCCAATGTTAGCCATTCGTCTCTCTAACAACCGTTATTCAAAATATTGTGGTCGTTTGGGATAAAAAACTGCCCTGGACCACCCTTATCCCCTTTCTTTCCGGACGCTGTAAGTCGTCTGACCAAGCAATAATCTTTGTGTGGTGTTCGAAGATTACATGTAACCACGATGGTGTAGTTCCAGGAGTATTAAGAAATTTCAAAAATAAAAGAACGTGGGGTAACTTTTTACCCCACCCCACCAGTTAATGGGTAAAAATTACACTGGTATCCTCTGATTCTCCTTTTGGCAGAATCTATATGCAAATAATCATAGGCAGCGCAATAGCCCTGCCTAAGTAAAGAACAATGTTGGCACATTGTATTATTTATTTTTGGTTCTTAGTCTTAGGCCAGGGCACTTCGTATCGAAAGAGTTGTCGTAGAAACTTCGAAAACAGCTCATTCGATGGGAAACTGGAGTGGCTTGTGCCCTTTATAATAGTCAAAAGTGATTGGAAGGCAACTAATGCCCCTTTGACGCCCACCATTTATCCAAACACATCCAATCAAAATTTTGAGATAGCCATTTTATTCAAAGTAGTTGACAGTTCCGAAAATTATATCTTTGAGGATAACAATCCCCCCCCCACACACAGCCCTCAGGGTAAGGGTTGTAAGTTATGCCCTGGGGGCATATAAGGTTTTTATTGAAAGCTTTGTCGTAGAAACTTGAAAAAGGGATATTTGAATGGAAAGTAAAAGCGGTATTGCCCTTTTTAATAGTCGAAAGTGGTTTGAGGGCAACAAACCCCCCTCTCACGCCCACCTTTTCCCCAAACACATCGAATCACAATTTTTAGATAGCCATTTTGTTCAACGTATTTAAAAGTATTGGAAATTAGGTCTTTGAGGATGATAAATCCCCTCAGAGCACTCGCAACAAGGGTTGTAAGTTATGCCCTGGGGGCATATAAGGTTTTTATACATAGTGATGTTGTACAAACTTAAAAAAGGGCTCATTCGATTGGAAATTAGAAGGGGTTTTGCCCTTTTTAATTGTCGAAAGTGATTGGAGGATAACTACAAATGAAAAATACAAATGAATGTGCATTTTCAGTTTAATATACATATACTGATATTTAGTAAAAAAAATTTTAATATTATTTGATTTATTAAAGTTATAAAAGTAAAAACATTTATA